>NC_050186.1:20028401-20328401 GCF_008315115.2 Sander lucioperca | reverse complement strand
TCTTGTTAAGATCATAGCCTGAAACTGTCTGTAAAACTGTTGAAACAAAGTGAAATGCAAACGTCCTCTGCGCTCCGAGCTGCTGTTCCGCCTTCCTCCATGAAAGATATATCATCACACCACTCATTTCTTGGCATTTTTGTGATGAGTTTCTGGTTGTTTTCAGTCAAGCAGCGTTGGCTTCTTCTGCCCATTACATTTAGGAGGCCCAAACTGACGAGTTGGGTTGTAGCCATAGAAACGCCTGAGCAGGCAGCAAAATATTCCTAATCAGACAGGGGTCTCTGTCAGATCTGGCATTTCCAGGCCATTTATTACTGCTCATACTGACATTGTGTGTATTCCCTCAACAGCAGTGGTGCATTAAAGTGTCTGTTTAGTTTAGTCAGTGAAAGAGTGAGAATTTGGGATTAATGCTTAGGTTTGCGATTTATGAATATTATTAATTAACATATTTGTTAAATAATTGATTATTCAATTAACTGTTTTGTCTAAAAATGTCATGAGTATTGATTAAATGCCTGTTACGTAAGCCTAAAGGGATGTCTTCAAATTGCTCATTGACCAACAGTCAAAAACCCAACAGTGTGAATATCACATTCTCACATTTTTGAGACTGGAACAAAACAGTATTTGTTTTGTATACTTGTTAAATGACTGTCATTTTTGTTTTATTTCTAATCCGTTAAAAGAAAAGATTGACATTTTGGGAAATGCGCTGATTTGCTTTCTTGCCGAGGCTTGGATAAGAAAATTTATACCACTCATGTCTGTACAATAAATATGAAGGTAAGGTCAGGGGAAGCTTAGCTTATTTTAGCTTAGCATAAAGACTTGAAATATTGGGAAACGGCTTGTCTGGCCAAAGGTGTCTATAGTCTGTCCAAAGTTAAAGAAGTTAGCCTACCAACGGCTCTAAAGCTAGCTGTTTCCCTCTGTTTCCAGTCTTTATGCTAAACTAAGCTAAGCTCACTGCCTCTTGACTGTAGCTTCATATTTAACCTACAGACATGAGAATGGTGTCAGTCTTCTCATCAGACTGCAAAAAACAGAAATAAGGAAGTGCCCAAAACTATGTATGATTAGTTTAAGATTCAAGTTAGATTCTTGACTTGGCTTTACTTTTGTGTTCCATATACACTACCTCTATAACCATATCATTGTGGTGGTTTTCACACCACCAGAATGATCCTGTGTCTGGACTGAACCAAATGTTCATATCCAACTTTTTTTTTGTTTGTTTTTTAAATATCTTTTCCTGTTTCAACACTTTTTTATGCTCACAACCTCTAAACGAGCAGACAAACAGCTACCCTCTTTTTCAAAAGATATAAAAAAGATCTCAGGTGACCGAGACAGGGCAAAGTGTGTCTGTTGATGGCGCAGAAGCAGAATAATGGCAGCTTTTTTAGCCAATCCTTTTATCAGCGCTCTGCCTTTCTCCTTTCCAAATGGGAGAAGTGGATTAGATGTCAAGAGACGAGGCGCCTTCAAAGAATGATGTGAGAGGAGATGCAAATGGGGGAGCAGAGATGGTGACTTAATGGTGCACTGATGGAGAAGACCTGCTGATATATCGTATATATACTGTATAGATAGAGAATGCGTCCAAATCAATGTTTGGAAAAGTTTCTGAAATATGATCATCCCAGGAAAACAAAAACACTTCACTTATAAATATATACGGTATAAATGCCAAGAGTACTAAAGAGTGACTATGGATCATTTATGTAAGTAGATTAGTTCTGTGTTGGTTTGGCATTGTGTTTGTACAGCACTTCAGCCAACAGAATGTTTAAATGATGAACATTAGAAAGGCGAAGAGAATATTTGGAAATTAAATAAATAATTTGGCAGCTCCCCTCTCCCCTTCTCTTTGGTTTCTTTGTTGATTCAGTCGACAACAAAAGGTGATAATGAACATGTCTCAGTTCCTCACGTCCCTGCCAGATATAGAGCAGGTCTGTTGGTTTGGAGCATCATAATTGGACCAATTTCAGTGATTAGGCTTTGCCAGTAATCACAGAGTGAGTGTGGAAGATGAGCATAGTTCTGGCACAGAGCTTTCTCTATAGGAGTTTTGTTTATGAGAAACTGGCACAGAGTTTTCTGTGTATGAATCAGTGATATTTACTTTCTTTCGTATCTAAATATCCTCCATAGTTCTGTTTGTTTTTTAATCAAAGTTATAACGCCGGCCTGGATCGAAGCAATCTGTTCTCTCAAATCATAATTTTGTTTTATTTACAGCAGACTGTATTTTATCTCTTTCAGAATATACTGTAAGAACATACTTATGACATTGCAGGTTCAGCATGCTGTGTCTATAAGTGTCTAATTTTCTTCACTAAAGTGCCTCCTTTTTAAGGACTGTTAAGATGAAACCAAAAATGAAAAATAATCATCCTTTTGTAGATCATAAAAAAAGAAGAAAAAAGACTAGGACAGCACACAATTAGATTTTTTCATTGCCATACTGACGTGGACATCAGGGTTACATCACATGTGATGTGAATCAAATTAAATTTGTGGTTTACCAAATTCCGTTGGTAAAACAAAACTAAAGATCTTTGAACGCAAGTGTTCTATTCATAATCATGATGATAAATCATAGGTGCTGGGCACTTTAAAAGTCACAGCTTGAGTGAACTAAACTACAGTACATGGGCATTGAGACAGTGGCGATGCCACGGAGAGGTGGTAATAGGGACAGATTCCTTCTGAGATGAGAATGAGATTTCCTTTCCCATTTCTTATGAAGTTAATATTGTGGTTCCATCTGTTTGGATGTATTTGGCGTGCTGGCTGCAGTCACCTATAATTAACTCCACCTGTCTATATTGGTTGTGAAATTGCCAGAATACATGCTGAAGAAGGTTGTCTTGCCTGAAACGTCCGTGTGGCAAAAAAAAAATTGAATTGGAGTGCTGTCCTAGTCTTTACTTTTTAAAAATAAATACATTTACCATTTAATTTGAATGCACAATGTCTACTAACTCAGATAAATATGAGGGATATCAACATTATCGGCCTCTCTGGTACATCCTTTCTGGCAATTTAGGGATGTGAATCTAAAAATTAAACAACATATAAGGACCTGGGGGATTAGTATTATCTGAACTAGTAGAGAATACTATACAGTATTTCTGAATTAATTCTGTGATAAGGTCACTGTATTTTGCTCTTATTAAGTACGCCTCACAGCTACATTACAGAAAAGAGGAAACCTTAAACCTGAGCAAGAACTCAGAGAAAAGTACAAAACTGTAGCCTGAAAGAAAATAATGTATGAATCTCCCTTCTGATCAGCAACAGATGAAAAAGACTGTTGGTGAAAGGTTTCAAGGGGACTTTATTTTAGAAATATTTATCACTGAACAACCTCTGACTCGTTTATGAAAATGTGATTTAAGCACAAGGCTGCAAAACTGTTTCCGATCAGAGTTGTTTGCTATGTTTATGATTATGTACCTGGTAGCAAAAGTAATTTTATCAAGCATCTGTGGACTATTAAAGAAGGACACAAGGCCGGCTGCTTATACATTTTCCAACAAGACTTCTGCTTCATTCTGGGTATACAACTGTTATCACACTGCCAGTACAATATATAGAAGGTAACTCTCTCTCTGACAACTTATTTTGTTGATTCATTACCACACAGTTAAAATGATTTCATTGTGGATCATGGAATGCTAACACGCCAGTGAAGGTGCTAAGTCAGAGGCAGAAAATTGGCTTCTTAAAAATGTGGGCAATAGTGAGAACAGATTTGTCTCTGTTAAAGAGAAGCGGAAATGCAGCCATCATGTTTTTGAAAAGGGTCTATAAAGGAAGTAGTTGAGTGCCAATGCCTGAACTGATTCAGTGCTGTGTTTTAAAACACTCATAACTGTAACTAATTACACTGTAGTTATTGCTTTAGCTATTCATTTCACAACTAGGAAGCACTTAGAGCATACCTTCTCCAGTACTGCGCAACACTCAACATTTTTATTTGAATAATGGAAAATAAAGTTTTAAATTTGGATCTGGATTGCAACACACATATATACTGTAGTAGTGATAGACAATCATGTGATGTAGGAAATAAAGAAATTGTAGTGATGATGAGAGGCAGGATCAGACGACAGATGAGGCGGACTCATGATGTTCTTTTAAGGGCAGTTTAATCTGTATACTTTGAGAGGAGTGCTGCTACGTAGCCATCCATTCTCTCTCTCTCTGAGTAGCAAGATACAAAGGTCTTATATATGGTTGGGTACACACAGAATACAAAACAAATAGATATGCATGACATCACTTGAACATAACAACTTTGTCCTAACATGGTAGAAACTGTCTAGCTGACACAGCCTGTTGCAAACACAGCCATTGGCGTCCATTTCAGCTATCTTACTGTAGTCTGAGGTCAGAGGTTAACAGATGAACCTGAAATAGTAGTGGCGCCTCTGTCTCACACACACGTCCAGCTGTCTTCTTTTCTCCCTACAGTCTAAAGTTACTTGCACATACAGCACATTACCATGATATGTAGAATAACAACTACCATTACATAATACATAAAAGAATATGCATAAGAAATTCTGTGATCTTAATCTCCCACTATCAATGTATGTGCCAGATTTTTTTTTATTCAAGTAAGAGATGCAGCTCATGAGAAAAAAATCCTTATTTACCATAGCAATATTGAGAAATTCTTTTAAGCAAAAGTTTTTTACTATGAGTGATAGGGTTTTGGTTATTTCACAGGAAAGATTTGTGTTTTTGTCTGTGCTCTTCTTACTAGTTTGAAGGACATGAGTAGGTATGTGCAGCATAAGGGGTTAGAAATATTTTAATCAAAATAGCAACAATTACTGTGTTTTCAGACAGAACTTGAATTTTAGAGGCAGTCACGTAAATGGAAATCTGATTTAATAAATGAAAAAGTCGAGGATAAAGGAGAGAGACTGGAGGGGAAATAAGAGAACCAGGGTCTCTAGTGAGTGGATACAGTGGCTGTTTCCTTTACTAGGGGGCTTACAGCTAAAATATGTTGAATGAATGAAGAAATTTATTTCAGACATATCAAAAATAAAACAAGTATCAAAGAAATATGCTAATAAGTCAAATAAGCAAAACATTCAATAAACAAGTAACATTGGCCAACTTAGACATGTCTGAAAATGAGTAGGAAGAAGTATACACTTTAATCCTACCCCTTTTCCATAACTAAGTAAATTATTAGGGGTCCAAGCCCGAGGGGGCTGGGGCTGTGGAACCCTATTGTTTTTCTAAGGATTTTTTTTTTTCCTCCTTTTTTTCTTCTCCGCGTAAAAGTCCCGCTACAGCCTAAACCGTAAATGTTAGGGGGGTGCCATTTTCAGGACTGGTCCAAAACTCCGCAAGGTCCTCAGGCGCAACAGTTGACCCACTTCCACCACTAGGTGGCGTTATTGCAGAAAAAACTCCCACACCATACACCGGACATTCAAAAACCATATATCCACGCGTTCCCTGGATCCAACTGAATCGCCTGATATAGGCCACGCCCATTTACGCCTAGACTTTTATGCGCGAAAAATCGCGATTTATGAAAAACCTACTTTTTTGATCTCCTCCTAGACCGTGCGACCGATCTGCACGAAACTTGGCAGGTAGCATCTGCAGAGCGACCTGACAAAAAGTTATCAAAATAATTTTTATAGGATAAAAATTGCGCCTATTACACACAAACAAATTTGTATAGCTAACTATGAAAACACCAACTTTGCCATATCTCGGCCAAAATAAATGCTATCAACGTGAAACTTTAGATACTTGTTTGCCATGACCCTCTGGAGGTCCCCCACACATTTTACGAATATTTGCCTCTAGGGGGTGCTACAAGTACAAAAAGTCAGTCATGAACGGCTCATCCAATTTTTACAAAATTTGATGGGTACCATCTAGGGCCACTCCTGAGGCCAACCCTACAGTTGGGTACTGATTGGTCAAAGTGGGCATGGCCTATGGGACACACGTCTATATTCACCACTTCCACTAATGTGAACAACTTTAAATTTACAGGGTAGATGTACAATGGGGTCACGGACCTCACCTACCAACAATTACACATGTGGACCACTAGGTGGTGCTATGTTTTTTTGCCTTTAACTCCCACAGTACATATCGCACATTAGAAAACCTTACATCCACATGTTCCTTGAATTAAGCTGAATCACATGATGTAGGCCACGGCCATTTCTGCTAAGAAGTTTTTTCGCAATATCGCGCAATGCGCAAAACCATTTTTTTTTCGAACTCGTCCTAGGCCGTGCGACTGATCTGCACCAAACCTGGTAGGTAGCACCTCTAGATAGACCTGACGGTTAGGGTTAGAAAGAATTTTGCTACGTTAAAGTATGCACATTTGACGACCAAACAAAATTTCCTAGCTAGCTACCAAACACGAACTTTATCATATGTCGGCTAAATGAAAAGCTAACAGCAAAAAACTTGGGATTATTGTTCAGCATTCCACTATGATGCTCTGTACCAAATTTGGTGAAGATCCGCCATTAGGGGGCGCTATAAGCAGCGATTATGTGTTTTGGCCAATAACTCAATGCATGCAAATGGGATATTTGCGATTGCAATATCTCAGCTGTAGTAATTACTATCAACACGAAACTTGTGATGCTCGTTCGGCATGCCGCTCAGAGGCTCTGTACCAAATTTGGCGAAGATCGACCATTAGGGGGTTATAGTCAACGTAGACCTGTTTCGGGCCTTCTACTCAATCAATGTTATTGGGATATTTGCAACGGAAACGTACCACAGACCCTGCGGCTCAAACCTTTTGATATTTCCTGACGTTTGCCTCCCCAACCTTACAATTTGGGTTCCACTTTCGTGCGCTCCCCGGGTCGTCGGGGGCGACTTTTATAGTCATGCAAACAGCTCGAACCTTGAATTTAAACTTATCCCTTAAATTATAACCCCCCTCTCTATCAAAAAAGAACTTCTGAATATTACCTGTTAGTAGTCTGTTTTTTTCTTTATACATAATTTGTGCTACTTGAAATTCAACTAGGTCAATGAACTTTAAAGCTCTAGAATGTAAAAACAGTAAGTTGGCTCTTTTTTGTAGTGTGTTAAGTGGTTGCAATGTGCTTTTATAGGTGTTCCCCCAGACCTCCACACAGTAATTTAAATAAGGTAAAACCAGTGAACAATATAGAATATGCAGTGATTTGTGATCCAATACATGCTTTGCCTTAATCAGGACTGAGATGCTTCGTGACACTTTAGATTGAACGTGTTTTATGAGGTTTCCAGCAGAGCTTGTGATCTATAATCACACGAAAAATCTATTTACATACACTCTTTCAATAGTCACACTATCTATCTTAACATGCACTTGATTATTTAACTATTGGTTTTACACATTTAATGATAATTTATTACTGTCAAACCATCTTTTTAATTTGCTCATTTCAGATGTGATTAACTCCAGAAGCTGCTGCAAATCCTCACCAGTACAAAAAATATTTGTGTCATCTGCAAATAAGACAAATTTTAGAAATTCTGATGTTTTACATAAATCATTTATGTAGAGAATAAAAAGAATTGGCCCCAACACTGACCCCTGGGGGACACCGCAAGCAATGTCCAAACAAGACGACATGTTTTTACTCATCTTTACAAACTGTTGCCTGTTATGTAGATAGCTTCTCAGCCAGTTCAAAACAACCCCCCTGATACCATACCGTTCAAGTTTAATTCAATTCAATTCAATTCAATTTTATTTATAGTATCAAATCATAACAAGAGTTATCTCGAGACACTTTACAGATAGAGTAGGTCTAGACCACACTCTATAAAGCCCCAACAATTCCAATAGTTCCCCCAAGAGCAAGCATTAGCAGTGGCTATTGCGACAGTGGCGAGGAAAAACTCCCTTTTAGGAAGAAACCTCGGCAGACCCAGACTCTTGGTGGGCGGTGTCTGACGGTTGGGGTTATGACGGTACAGGATGTAGCGTGGCACAGCAGAGCATGGGTGGAAGCGGTGGACGCAGCAGGACGTAGCCGGGCATTGCAGGGAATCGCAGAGCGTAGCAGGGTGTAGCAGGTCCATAGCCACAGCTGCACCCAAGACCCAGGTCTTGGTGTCGCCCTAATCCGAGGCGATGTTCTGGGCGAAGAAGAAACATAAGGACTCCGGGGAGTAAACTCCCCAGAGCTAGGTGAGTAACAAGCACTTCTGAGACAGGATGTGCATAAAAGGAAACAAAAGAAAAGAGCGTGTCATAAGAAGGAACTTCCTCGGCAGTCTAGAATAATAACAGCTTAACTAGGAGAGGCACTATATTATTGATTATACGATAGGTAAATCTGATGACTGTAAAGAGAAGCAGAGAAAAGCAGGGGTGCTGTGTCTGCAGCTATACGCCCTGCCCCGCCGGTCTAGGCGTTCACTGCAACTCCTCACTCCCTAACTATAAGCTTTATCAAAGAGGAGAGTTTTCAGTTTAGTCTTAAATGTAGCGACGGTGTCTGCCTCCCGAACCCAGACTGGGAGCTGGTTCCACAGGAGAGGAGCCTGATAGCTGAAGGCTCTGCCTCCCATTCTACTTTTAGAGACTCTAGGAACCACAAGTAACTCTGCATTCTGGGAGCGTAGTGCTCTAGTGGGACAATAAGGTACTAAGAGGTCCTCAAGATATGAAGGAGCTTGACCATTTAGAGCTTTATAGGTCAGAAGAAGGATTTTAAATTCAATCCTGGATTTTACAGGAAGCCAATGGAGAGAAGCTAATACAGGAGAAATATGATCTCTTTTCTTAGTTCTTGTCAGAACACGCGCTGCAGCATTCTGGATCAGCTGGAGAGTCCTAACGGACTTATTTGAGCATCCTGATAATAAGGAATTACAGTAGTCCAGCCTGGAAGTAACGAATGCATGGACTAGTTTTTCTGCATCGTTTTGAGATAGGATGTTCCTAATTTTAGCAATGTTACGAAGGTGAAAAAAGGCTGTTCTAGAGGTGTGTTTTAGATGGGCGTTAAAGGATAGATCCTGATCAAAAATAACTCCTAGATTTCTGACAGTAGTACTGGAGGCCAGGGCAATGCCATCCAGAGTAATTATATCTTCGGCTAATGAGGTTCGTAGGGGTTTGGAGCCCAGCACAATAACTTCGGTTTTGTTTGAGTTTAACATCAGGAAATTGTAGGCCATCCATGATTTTATATCTTTAATGCAAGCTTGAAGTTTAGCTAGCTGGCTGGTTTCGTCTGGCTTGATTGACAGATATAATTGGGTGTCATCCGCATAACAGTGAAAGTTAATTGAGTGTTTCCTAATAATATTGCCTAGAGGAAGCATATATAAGGAGAATAGAATTGGTCCAAGCACTGAGCCTTGAGGAACGCCATGGTTAATTTTAGCGTAATTGGAGGGTTTATTGTTAACATTAACAAATTGCGATCGATCAGAGAAGTAGGACTTAAACCAGTTTAGTGCGATTCCTTTAATGCCAACTAAATGTTCCAGTCTCTGTAAGAGGATGGTATGGTCAATAGTATCGAATGCAGCACTAAGATCTAATAAGACAAGTACGGAGACAAGTCCTTTGTCTGATGCAGTTAGAAGATCGTTAGTGATTTTCACCAGTGCCGTCTCACCAGTTTACTGATTAATCTGTCATGATTTATTGTATCGAATGCCTTCTTGAGATCAATAAATATCCCAGCTGCATATTTTTTTTGGTCTAAGGCATTTGTGATTTCTTCAGTTATCTTAATAACGGCTAAAGATGTAGATCTGTTGGGTCTGAATCCGTATTGACTCTCATTAGTTAGTCAATTAGTATGTTGTGTTTATTGATGAATTTGTTAAGCCTGCCGACAAAGAGTTTTTCTAAGATTTAGGAAAATTGAGGAAGCAAGGAAACAGACCTGTAATTTGTGAAGCGGTGTTTGTCTCTAGTTTTGCGGTATGACTTTTGCAATTTTCATTTTACTTGGGAATAAATTGCAGATATATGTTAGTGGTTTTGCAATTTCCTCAATTACTTTTTTAACTATTTTCATGTCAATATCATCACATTTATGAACAATCTCTATAATTTCAATCTCTTCCACTACTGAAAGAAATATTGAGTAAGGATTATTTTCAATGAAATCAACATTCTTCTCGTCAGGAGAATCATGGATTTTTTTCTGCCAGTTTTGGTCCAACATTTACAAAATAATTATTGAAGCCATTTACTACATCACCCATATTATTAATAATCATATTATTAATAAAGTGATGGTGATAATTACATTGTTTAGAACCATTACCAATAACACTATTTAATATATTCCATAAACCTTTAATATTGTTTTTATTAATATCTAATAATTTGCTATAATATTCTTTCCTACAATTTCTCATAATACTAGTTAGCTTGTTTTTATATTTCTTATACTTTGTTTCTACCTCTTTGGTTCTATTTTTTATGAATTCTTTATATAGTGAATTTGTTTTTTACAGGCATTTTGTTATTCCTTTGTTAACCATGGTCTATCTGAATATTTTTCTATTGATTCGTTTACATGGACAGTTTTTATCATACAACAATTTAAATACCCCTAAGAATGTCATATGCTTTATCAATTTTTTCTTCATTATATACCTTTTCCCAATTTTTATTTAATAATTCATTTTTTAATGCGTTTATTGCCACGTCTGTCCGTACTTGTCTGTACTCAAATTTAATCTCCTGCTTTTCCTTCTTATAGTCATTATCAAAAACTGTAAAGACTGGTAGATGGTCGCTGATGTCATTGATCAGTTATCCACTTATTGTATTATTTTCTGTAATATTTGTAAATATGTTATCAATCAACGTGGCACAGTGAGATGTAATCCTGCTGGGTCTAGTAATTTTTGGATATAAGCTTAAGCTGTACATTGTGTTTATAAAGTCTTCAGTTGGTTTGTGGTTATTTGGATTAAGCAGATCTATATTAAAATCCCCACAGATGAACATGACCTTTTGATTTGACATTGTGAACATGTCTTCCATCCATCCCTTGAATAGTTCAATATTGGAACCTGGTGCTCTATAAATACTGCTAACAATTACATTCTAATTCTTTTCGAAGCAGATTTCAATTGTTAAACATTCTAATAAATTTCCTATTGCAGTTGTCATTTCCTGGACCACCTTAAAACTGAGATTTTTGTCCAGATACACAGCCATGCCTCCCCCAGTCTTGTTCTCCCTGTCCATACCTTTTTCAGGATTAATCCACGTTTCCGATATTGCAATTATGTTAAACGGTTTTGTGAATTGGCGCAAATATTGCTTAATATTGAGAACATTTGCATACAGACTTCTACTGTTGAAATTAATAATTGATAGTTTCCGATCTGTGTTGATGGTCTTGTTGTACTGAACATCGGTGTAATAGCTGCAGTGGTCATTGATGTTAAAGAAGTTATTTACTGGGTCGATATCGTGCTCAGTGTCTTGTGAATTGTGTTCAGTGTATTCAAATTCTTTTAGTTCCAGCTTATCACAATCAGCAAGCAGTTGGGTTATAGGTAACAATGTACTATCTCCGGATGTAGACCTAGATGAATGATTATTTTCAGTTTGTCGTGTTTGAGGTGAGTTTGTTTACTTGTGTTTCCAGTTACCTCATAATCCACTTTGCTCCTCATTGAAACTTGTCCAAATCTGCCTCCTCAGGTGTTCTGTTTAGTGTTATGAAGATTATGCAGTTTGTGGACCATGTAGATTGTATTTTCTTCTGTTTCTTCAAGGATCGTGCTTTCCGGGCGATATCAGCATTTTGTTTGATGAGATGTTCATTCATGTAGACCTCTGTTCCCTTCAACGTTCTTCCTTGTTTCAGTAGTGCAATTTTGTGTTTTCGGTTAACAAACCTCATTATAATGGCTTGCTTGTCACTGTTATTTCTCCGGGGCAGAGGGTGACAAGCCTCATTGGCATTACAGTCTAATTCGATCCCCTTGGACTGTAGAAAGGCTGCCACTCGTTGCTCCACGGAGTCAGAAACCGACTCGCCGGCCTCACGATCATGGTCAGTGCTCACTGTCGCTGCCCGTGCGTACAACCGAGGTTTTATTTTGAGCCCCCTTACAATAACCTCATTCATTCTCGTGTACTGCTCTAGATCCGCCACTCTGTTCTCCAGGAAGGCGAGTCTCTTGTTCAGGTTGTATATTGGCTGTTTGGGGGGTATTAACATCAAAAACGTTCCAGCTGTCAAATGCATGTGAATGATGTGAGGCAGAATTTACTTTGCTTTCTGTCTGAACACAGCTTTAAGGGGTTGTTTGCTTATGTTACCGGGCCACTGTTATGCAAATCTGATCAAACTAAACCTACACAGTCCAGATGAGTTTTTAAGTATTAAACTTAAAATAAAATAAAGTTGATTGTTGCTTATTTAGTTATGAATATTTAATGTTATAAATACATACTTAAGATGTGAAAGTTGTAGGGGCTTTAATGTCAGAAGATGACCTATTTGTTTATGAAAGGGGCAAAAATGTTTGCAAATTTGATGTTGCCACCATGATCTCATTTTCTCCTCATTCCTTCCTCTAAATGGTATAAACGTCCTCTTCAGATTTGAAAACGACTAAGCATTTTATATTTTCTTGACAGTACCCTCAGCTCCATATTACAGTGTGAATTTTAACCATTCTGTAAAAATCCTCGTAATTATAAGTGACAATCTTAGGTCTCAATATTATATCTATAGTGATTTAATATCATTCATTTTACTAGAGGTTCAACAAATTAAAACTGTCAATGGTAAACCTTAATCTGAAATTAAATCAAATGAAAGAATAATTGCAATTAAAGTCAAGAAGCACAACAAAATCTGCAAAAAGTTTAGGTCTGCCAGGATCATTTTGCACAAGACTGCAGGTCAAAATGTGAAATTGTGCCGGAGAATTGGCCTAATAGCTTCACTGTGAGCTCGGTCCTCATAGTCCCCCTTACGGGATGATAATTCATTTATTTTAATAGTCATCCATCTGCAGTGTAGCTGAATATTCAACAGTAATTTCCTTCAACTCTTGCACTGTATTAGATGTTTTATGTATGACTCTGTACCAGCTGGCACAGGACTGTCATTAACTTTTAGCACCATACATTTCTCTCCTGTTTGACCTCAGATCCCATTTACTTCTGGCAGCAGACAGCGGAGGACATCATGGTGTGTGTGCGCATGCCTGAGGGTGTCACCAAAGAGGAGGTGCAGTTCAGGCTGACGGCAGACAACATCAGGCTTGGAGTTCAGGGTTTCCCTCCTTTACTGGAGGGCCAGCTGTTTGCATCTGTAGACCCAGAGGCCAGCGCCTGGATCATCAAAAATGACAAAAGGTGTGCAAAGTTGATGTTTCTGAGTTGCTCTTTGATGTCAGTATTTAAAGGAGCAAAAACAGCAGTGTCACACACAGGAAACCTCATGGTAAATTACAGCAGTATTGCTTTGGAATGAGCTGAACAGGGAGCCACAAACCATCAACTCCAAGGAACAGTTTCCATCTCCGGTCTTGTTTATTCTCCTTTGTTTACTTTATTTCACAACCTCATATCAAAATAGATAGCTAGATCTCACATACTGCATATAGTCTGCACCCCATGAATCTTAGAACAGAGAATTGTTGAAATGAAGTATTGACTATGTGCAGTTTGCATGCACCATTCTAGAGATTTAAGAGACCTGAGACGTGTTCTGAGCTTGGATCTTGAGTCAGATACGTTTCACTTACCATCATAATGTATTGTATTTATTTATTTATTTACAGCTTTTAATCTTTATTGAATGCTCTAAAGTCATTCAAGGAAGTAGTTTTCTAACCTGTAACGGCACATTTTTTTTCTGTAGTCGTACAGCCACTTATTTCACGTATTGTGATATTAGCGATGGTAGAGAATACTCTTCGAAATGGCCTAGTATACAGTCAAGAAATTTGGGTCTCTAAAATGTATCAAGTATGCAATGCATCTAGTAGTTGGGTAGTTTTCTTTATTGCCCAGAAAGTAAATGTGAAAAGTATTCATCTTCTTTTTGGGGTTAATAATGTCATTTTTTTTTTTTACAACACTGAATCATAAGGATTGTGGCTAGGATTTCACTTGACACTGAGCAACAGAACCCATCTGTAATAACCTTGTCTGTCCCTGTGACTCTGGTCACAGTGTCCTCATACGGTCTCTCAAGTCACCTAGCCCGGAATAGGGAGACTGGGACAAATTCCTGTAATCAGGCTCCAGGTTGAGTTTAGCAGGAGAGGAGAACTACTTGAAAATGCTAGGAAACTTCTGAAAGCTTACAACATGCCTTGCCTTCTGTAGAGATAAAGAAGAGACTTGCGATGAGAGCTGCGACAGACTCACAAGGTGAAAACATAGGTATCGCAGCAAAAGTGACAGGGTCAAATTCAGGGCTCGAAGCGAATGCGATTCACCCCATTCCTTACAGAATGGACCGTTAGGACTGTTCCTTTTGGGCACCGTTTTGCCCACCTCCATGGCAGTGTTCATTGAGCTCTTTGAGAAGCTCTGCAGTGGCTAAGTGCCGGGGATGGATGAGTTATGCCCTGAGATTGTTGGAGTGTCCTGGTTTGAACCCTTCTTCAATGTCCAATAGTGGTCGAGGACAGTGCCAGATGAAGTGGTGGCTCACTTTTTTTTTTTTTAGAGTCGCTAAAGGTTTTGTGCTCCAATTTTTGCAGTATATTGCTAAACTGGAGATCAGTGCGACCAGCTTAAGATGAACATGTTGTCCTAGTTGTGGAACAGTGAACTCTTTCTCAACTTTTTGAAATACACCAACTGATTCAGTGTTGAAAAACAAAGCATTGGCATTGGATCTATTAATCCAGTAGTCAATATGAGTTGAGTCATATCCTCCTTTGTAAGACCTTTTTATCTGTGTGTCTATCAGTTCCATCTATGCTTCCTGTTTCTTCAATACGAGTCCTTGCTATATTCAGTGTAAAGCCTGTTACGTTACATAGCCTTTTTGTTAGATTCCCTATTGTGTGTGTGTGAGTGCGCATGTGCATGTGCGTGCGGTGTGCATCTGGATGTCCTTTTTTACAATGTAAATATCTAGAAAAAAAAACACTCCAATTGTTTGTATTGGGCATGTTTTTCCATACCAATGGGTTATACTTTTTATAGACAGCCAGCTGAGCACCATCCTGCTTTCCTCTGTCTGCAACTGAATTAAGATGCTGTCCTTGTGTCCTGTGTCCTGTGTCTCGTTCATGTCTTGTCATTGTTTCCTGTTTCATAACATCCAGCAGCACAATAGAATATTAATGATATTTGCTCCTGAAGGCCCATGTTCCCATTCTTCAATTGAGGCTGCAACGTGTGCACAACTTGTGTCATGTTAAATAGTAGGTTGACTATTTTTATGCCTAAAAAAAATATCTTTTCTGTTGGTAGAACTGAAACCCAAAGTAATTACAATTATGAGGTGTAAAGTCATACATTATAAGTACTCTCTACCTCAACTTTAAACTTGAATTTTGTACGTCATGAAAAACAGGGACTTGGATTGGTTTCTGATAGCCAGTTCCGTTTTGCATCTGGTTACCAGTTCCGTCAATTCTGATGTCAACAAATCTCTTTTTTGGAATCTTTTATCGCTCCTCACCCTTTTTTTTTTTTTTTTAGCAAAGAGTAATGTAGAAAACCATTAAGGTAGCAAACTTCTCAATTTTAGCTGTTGCTAACCATGGCTATAGTTGGTCAAAATAACAAACATCAGCTGAAGCTAATTAACTAGCATTCCATAATGGCAAAAAAACTAAAAACTATTGGCTGTTGTCTAATTGCCCTGGTACAGAATGAATCATGACAAATAAGATTCAAGTAGGCAACGCCTGATATTTTAATGTCTCATAGACATTTAATATATTATGCTTCTGAAAACTGTGTTTTAGCATAGTAACTAATTACCTGCAAATGTTGAAAGCTAAACCTAATTACGTTTAATAAGGGATTTGTATGAATTACTAAACTAGTTCCAATGCTCACTGCCATGCTCCTAGACCCTTTTTGAGTGAGATGTGTATTACTGTGCCTCTTTAAAATTCAGACTGATGCGACAGAAAGCTTTCATTTGAATACATATTTAGCTACATTAGACTGCCAATGCATTCACAAGGCATGTATTGGCACAGTCTTATCTGGACTTTTATGCCCAGGAAAGATTGTGGTAATTATTGGTTTACATAACGCGCAGAAATAAACTTAATTATTTTATAGCACTTTTTAAAACCGAAGTTGCTTTACAGGAAGATTAAAAACAGAAAGAAGAGACAGAAAAAACAAAACATAAGCATAGGGGGAAAAAAAATGTATAAGCCATAGAGGAAAGGGTACACAATTTTTACAGTAACATTATTTCAAAATCAGTATTTGGCTAAATAATACAGTTAACATGCATTACATTGTTTCTGTTCTTATTTTTGTCACCATCAAACATGCTTTTAATAGTTTGCAGATGTGGTATTCTGCCGTACTGTGATGCACTTAAAACGGTACATTGTACCTTTTCACCATTCAGCCCTATTCAGTGGACCATAATGCATTGGAGAGTACATGAACCATCAGAACCACAAAACATGAAGCATCAGCATACCGTTCATTATGCTCTCTTTGCTTAATGGAAAACTGCAATTGGTGCACTGTGACTAAATATACTCGGAACCTTGAGAACTGACAAGAAAATGTCAGATAAAATTGCTCTTGCAAATTGGAAAAAGGAAGAAAAGACAATGTTATTCTGATTTTGTTCTAATTTATTTGTATTTTGGCTTGAATTCATAAAGATGGATCTTCATTACCATAATTTATTGAAACAATGAGAGTTAATGAATAGGCTCACATGTCTTCGTATTGAATTCATGGTGCTTCCGCCAGAGAAAAAGGATCAAGTGTATAGGTTTTATGTGTGGAAAGACATAATAATATATACAGACTCTGCAACCTATGAGTAGCATATGTTCTGAAATGTTTCTGTAGGCCTTTATTGTCAGTAATTAATGTTACTATCTAAATTAGCCATGTAGAAACAATGATTGGTGGTTGCATTTATTTTATTTTCATAATTTGGCAACAAAAAAAATTGAAGAACTTCTGTGACTATTGGAGACAAGATGTTGGCAGATAATAATATTTTAGTTACTTTAGTCTGAATGTCAGTACAAAAACGTATTGTATAGAGGACAGAAAATAATTGCTGCTTGTAATGTTGCTAACATTTTTTTTTGGTACTTTCTTGTTTTATTCTGCTGCAACTTCAAACACTTGCTACTGAGGAACATCATTTCTGTCAAAACCAGATCAGCCACAGACCTGTAACCCTGAATAACTCATCAAGCTCTTCTCTGACCTTTCTCATCAAAACTGCATTTTAGCCTACCAGAGTGTTCCTGATTGGATGTTTACTAGTTGTTTGCATCATTCTCATTCAAGTACACCGTTTGCTCTGTAGTTCATAAAATTCACGCTGTCAGACAATTTCTGAAAGTGTGGAACCAGAGTGGAACCTTTTGGCAGCTTGTGACAAATAGAAAATCAGTTTGTGAGCGTTCTGACACAGCTTGTCTGCACACTCAAGCCTTATCATTTGCATGTATATGACTCATTGATGGTCAGCACTTTGATTGAGAAGGAATATGTTTCTATTTGTTTCTATATCAGCCTGGAGGTGACCCTGCAGAAGCGCACTGAGGGACCGATGTGGTCGGAGCTGGTGATGGGTGACAAGAGAGGGGAGAACGTGATGAGCGACGAGCAAGCTGCCCTCATCCACGAGAGACTGACATTCCTCACCTCTGAAGACTTGGTAGGCTGAGACTCATGTTGATAACTCAAAATGGACAATGTCTTTCATTGGTGCCATCATTTAAACAAATGCCAAAGCTGCCTCTCTTGAATGATAATACCCAACATTTATGTAAATTATAAGTGTAAAAGCTGCCCACGAATTAAATGCTAATCTACCAATTACAACATGAGATATTTTGTGTGCAAAGGTGACATTTTGTCTTGAGCATAGTGCGGAAGAAAAAAGAAAACTTTATCCTCTGGGGAGCAAGAATTAGCTCACAAATTTTTATGGCATTCTGCTGATTTTCGATAAACACATTTTTACATCTCAAGCTGACTTTACTAATGTCCATTTTTCCTATAATTAGTACACATTTTCATAAATCTTTTTTTCAGAAAATTCCTAAAAAATTATATAATAAAATCTACAAAGGCTAAGATACATGTTTTATTTTATTTCACAATATCAATATAGTTTGTGTATAGTATTTTGTAGAAACTCAATTGTAAAATGGTTGATAAATAACAAGACGGAAATGTCTGTGTTTATCTTATCCGGTGACTTAAATACAAATTATTAAAACCACAATCCTGTAAACCCAGTATTACCATAAAACTGTACTGTTTTGGGGATTTGAAACACCCAGGAAATAGTAAAGGGAAATATATTGTGTCATAAATGTCAGTTAATTTTATTATCGTTACATACCGTCATAGCGCCCTGCCCCATTGATAAATGTCTGGTTGAATCACTGCGGTGTTAAATCAATCAGCAGTACGTGTTTGAAAATATTACTCAAACATTAAACTTTCATGAGGCCAAGCTTTCGCTTTTGCTTGTTTTCTCAGGAGGGTTCCTCATGACCTCACAGACATTTCTTATTTTAGTCCACTCTTCTAGCTTTAAGCAGCCCTCCCTCCTCCGAGGCCTCTCATCTCTGTCCTTTCCCTCTTCAGCTGCTCCTCGCCCTCCTCTGTCTGACATCTTGTACACATCATCACACTGTGTCTCATGTTCAACAGCATTTTTTAGCCATATCCTCTCTCGCCCTTACACTTCATTAGTATCATCTGGGTCCACTTGAGGTCCTCAGTACAAATCAAGCTTTTTACATGTTAATAAATGCAAAACGAGTGTAACCGTGGCCTCGGCCTTGTTTTCCCTGTTCCTCCTTTTTTATCCAGAACGGAAACCCTGACGGGGACAAGCCCCCTTGTAACTCTCAGGAGCTGGAGGACTGTGATGGGTTCCCAGAAGACAGCTCCAGCCTCACACACTTTGATGGAGAATCACTCAAGCCCACTCAGGTGGTGAGTAACACCTATCTCCTTCACTAGTAAACACGTTGATGCTCCAATCCTTCAACCCTGAGTCGTAAGATTTAACATTTTCAGTCGTGTCTGTCACCTCCTTCCATCCTGCATTCCCCTCAAGTACACTGCTGGCAACCTGATGCTATCTGCCTTCATAAGAGCATGATTTTATTCAGCACTGCCCCCAGTGAGCAAGCCAGCGCCACCCTTGCGCTTTAACAAGCTTCTTGTTCAGAGAGCCCGACAAAGGCCCAGTAAAGAAGAAACAGGCCCACCCACTCCATTTCCATCACCTACCCTTGTGACTTGAATATTAAGAAGCTGAACCATTGTACCTGGCATCTATTTTTATAAATGCTCATCCTGAGAATGTATTTGTCACGGTACAACAGGTCACTTTGCTTTTGTGAGGAGAAAGGCGTGGACATGTTGACATTTATCAGATGGTACCAATGCTCTGCATCAAAGGAGGCGTTTACTCATTGTCAACCTATTAAAACGGATATTTTCCTACTGTTCTCTGATCAAAGACTCTCGTGGGCTGTCCATTTCAGCTGCAGTAAGCGTTAGCCTCTTAAGCAAAAGGTCACAGCGGATTTATAAACTACATTGCTGGCATTTGAAATAGTGTTTACAGTCTATCCCCAGCATATACTTCAACAAACAATAATTATTATCTTATTACAGTTTATGTTGTCAACAAGAGTCTACAGCCATGTTAGCAGTTCTTTGAGTATGTACTTACGCTCAGCAGTGCTTTAATGCTTAAATCAGAATGCTAACATGCTCACAGTGACAATGGTAAAAGGGTTATTTTAGCGGATATAATGCATTTACTAATTAGCACCAATAGTAAAGCTGAGGCTGATGGGAATGTTTACATGTATTTAACATAACAGGAGACGTATTTGTTCCCCAAGGGGGAAATTGACAAATTCACATTTGGGTCATAAGATTTTAACTTTGATGCTGGCACTAGATGAAAAGTTAAGAGATCACCAAAGTTTTTATAATTTATTCTCAGGGGAACATAAGTGCCTGTACTCAGTTTCATGGCAATCTATCCAATAGTTATTAAGACATTTCATTCTAGCTAGCTTGATTAAAAAGCACATAACTACTACTGTGAGGTGAAACTAAATGCTGGAGTCAAATTCCTTGTATGTGTTTACACCTCGCCATAAAAAACTGATTCTGATAACAGCTGTAGAAAAACAGGATTTTGTCTAGTTTGGGTTGTGAATGGCTTTTGTGTGGTTTTCAGATTCAAAGAAATGCCTGAATAATTCAAGATAGGAGATAAGGAACTTGTCTTTTCCATTATTTCAATCATTCGTGAAATCTCCACCTTGTATTATTTGTCGCTTTTTTTTTTTTTTTTTTGTTACAGTTTAAAAAAAGCTCTTCATTTGTGGACATTAGTGTATGTCCATCACTGATGCGCCTCTTTCAGTTTCTCTGTTTCATTTGCGCAAAAATAATTTATGGTTAAGAATTTCCCATCACAAAAACTCTCACAACAGTCAAACAAACCCTTTCACTATGTAATGAAAGGCTAATGATGAGTATTGAATACAAGGTGCAGTGTTTCTGCCCAGGCTGTGATGCCTTTAATGTTTCTCCCTCCATTTACTCTGCAATGTAAGCTGCTGCCCTTAAATGAGGTGGATTAGAATCGTACCTGTACCATCAGCCTTTGGAAGGACAGTTGGGTCAGTTTTTTCCGTGTGTGTGTGTGTGTGTGTGTCTCTCTGTGTATGGGTGTGTGGGTGGGTGGTTGGGTGGGTGTGGGTGTGTGTGGGTGGGTTGGTGGGTGTGTATGGGTGGGTGGATGTTTTCCCGTGTTTATCCGTATCTCATCCAGGAAGCCTTACCTTTCTATTCTTCAGTTCCCTGCCTCATTTTGTCCGCCTTAATGCTTCAGTTGCTTGCCTGCCCACTACGACATATGCTGACCTTTTTTTAAATTTATTTTTTTATATAAAACCTTTCAGCTTAAAATTGTGACCGCCTATTAATTTGACACATTTGTCGATGTGCTTCACCTCGGTTCCAATCCCAGGTGAAAAGACTAAGAATGATATTTATCCGTGTTCCCTAGAGGGAAGGCTATGAGTCATATCCACTGGCCATATGTGTAATACCTTTTTCAATGGAGTATATCTGTATATCTGTTAACTGTATTTACTGCAGGCTTTGGCTATCAAGGCTTTCTTTGAAAAATAAGATTTAGGAAACTTTGAAAATGTACAGTTTGTAATTATCAAAAACACCATTAAAATCTGTTATATATAACATGGATATTGTATGTAAAAAAAAAAAAAAGCAACACTTGCAGCGTCAGTCTAAGGATATAAATAGCAGTTAGTCGGTCAACCACGTTGGTCCAGTCTGGAATATCTATTGAAAGGATTGCTATGGCAATGTTTACAGACATTTGTGGTTTTTCTGAAACATATGAATTATTATATATTATTTTTATTTGGTATAGACATCCATGGTGCCCAGAGGATGAATCCTAATGGTTTTGGTGATCCTCTGACTTTTCCCTGCTGACTCCACCAGCAGGTCAAATATTTCACTTATTTAGAGTTCAACCTTTGAAGACCACCATATGACTTACTTTTTTTTGTTTGTGTGTGAAATATCTTGACAACTGTTGAATGGATTGCCATTAAACTTGGTGCAGACAGTCCCTCCAATTGAACTAAAATAATTTAGGTAACTAAACCTAACTTTTCATCTGGCACCATTCCCATCAGCCTCTGATGTACTTTGTGTTTAGTGCTAATTAGAACATGTTAGCAGGCCAACTTGATAAACTAAGATGGTTAACATGGTAAACATTATACTTTGCTAAACATCAGCATGTTAATATTGTCATTGTGAGCATGTTAGCTGTGCCGAAGTACAGCCTCACAAAGTTACTAGCATGGCTGTAGACTGTTGAGATAATCAAAGCTAAATTCCTACGTCTTACTGCTGAGCTAACATTATTAATTACAGTGTGTGATGATAAAAACATAATGTGAAACTTGTCTCTTTCATGGTGTTGGCACTGTCAAATGACTCTGCAGGCCAATTAACATCTTACCATTACAGAGCACAGACAGCTTCTCTGAACACAGTGAATGTTCTGAGTTTTTGTGTAAAAACATAATGATACCAGCGTTGAAATAATCTGGTTTTTCCCCCTTTTGATTCAAGAGTGACAATAATTAAATGTGATGTTAAAGAGATTGATACAATGAGGCTAAGTGAATTTTCTATTGAATATTCATGATCACACACCAGACTGAATGATATCAAGGTCTTCATGTCTGACTGTTGTTTGATTTAACTTGTGTCTTTGCAGTCAAATGAAAAGCAAAAGTTCAGCATCTCGGGCAAAAGAGTCTAAATAAACAACGCTTTGTCCTCCCGATATAAAGGCAAGTGAGCAGCAGCCTCACAGGAACATGACAGAAGCAGTGATGATGATGATGACAGGTAGTTGGCATTTCAGCTGTTATTACAGACATATGGCCTCTGTATACAGATACATTTGCTTTTGCTTTCGAAATGCCAACCTCTCACTTCCTGTCATCCATCTACAAAGCCTACAAACCCTTTGATGATAACAAGGAAAGAGTATTCACTAAAAGCTTCTTTCAGACTGAGAACAGGTAATTTATTTTGAGTATTTGTCTATACAGAGCCCAACTGTAGTGCTTTATGTTGTGTGTATGAATCATCAATAATATCGACTATTAAACTTTTCCATGAGTGACAACTTTACACATTGTCCCAGGTAACAAAACAAAATACTAAATGTTTTCTAAAAAGGGCACCTGTATGGCAGGTACACTAAAACATGATTATTTATTCCAAATCAAGTAACTATACAGAAAGATATTACAATACACCCGAGCAAACTTTGTGCTTTACCACAAGGTATAAAGCAGACAAAAAGGCAAACCGTGTTTACCCCATTCTGTTTCTGCTATGTAGATGCATTAAATACATTTAACAGTATATGCAGAAGAACACCTGAGAGGGTTTTTCGCTGTGTCCAGGTCATCCACAGTCTTCAATAAAAATCCGCTGGTCCCTAAGAACTGGGCTTACCTTTCATGTTTTTAATCACTCTCTATTTTGAATAGCATATTTCAGTTTAGCGGGTAACATAGGAATTAGCAGGAATTTGGATTCAGGATTCTAGAGTTTAAACTGATGCTTTGTTCTGCTGCTGACGGTTAAATCATACTCATTTAATAATGGCTTTCTAAAGAAATTAAAGCAGAATAGGAATTTCTTTTCTTTTTGATTCTTCTGATTTCCCTGGTTTGTAAGGTAAGATCTGAACACTCTGCTGTACATATCTGACACAGAAAGCAGGCCAGAGACTGTATGAAGTATATGTGCTATAAAATAATGAGACAAAAGCCTCATGATTGGATGTTTCCTTTTTTTGTGTGGAATTTGACCATTAACAAGCCACAGAATATCAGAGGAAATGGTTTTATTTCCCAGGACCCAGGCCAGGCATAAGTAGAGTAGAGCAATGTATTACAATACATACAATAACAATGCTCAGTCTATGTCTTGAATTGGAGAAGACAAAACAAATCTTAACATCCTGCAGCTGGCTAATGTAATTCTTAATAAAGGTGGCAGAGAGTTTCCAGCTCCCAAATATCTTTATCAAACAATAACTGTAATCCTAGAGCATATATCCACACACACTCCCACTCAGCATCAGCATGTATGAGTAAGAGCTAATAATATTATTATATTTCAGGGCAAAGATAATGAAAGAGATGTAACTAGATTTTCTGAAAGTATGAAAGCTTATCCATAAGATTGTATCTATAAGGCATATTTTGTATTGGTGCATTTTCACTCTTTCAGTGCATCAGAAGCAACACTTCCTCTTGGATCATAACATCTTTAATGATGCTGACGACAACATTTTTATTTATAGAAAGATTAAGACATTTGTGGTGAAATTTGGTTATGTGTTGCTTTCAGTGTAGGATCCGTGTTGCCACCCACAGATGGCAACAAAGTCTGAACATTTTAATTTCTTTCAGTATTATCTTGAAAATATAAAACCAATGTTTTCTTTGATGTTTTAGCGTCCAGGATTGCCTGAGTCCAGATTTTTGAATCTGCCCACTCTACCAAGTTGACTGATTTGTCTGGCATCACATGAAACAGCGGTTCAATGAGCGCCCCGAGGGGACTACCAATTAGTCAAATGTCTTTTCAAAATCGCCCGACATAGTTTTTAATCCACTTCACTCTTTAAACCCCAGAACCAGTATCTTGGTATGGCTATGTGTCATGACGCTCCATTTAGGTGGATATGTTGGTCTCTAGTTATTGGTTAAGGAAAAGCGAATCCCCCTCCTCCATAGAAATCAGTTAGAGTGGAAGCCTCGTCAGACTGAAGATGGAAACTGAATGTAATGAGTTGACACTTCTGTCTGATATCAGGGAATACTGAAACAAACTTCTAAAGAAGCTAAATAAATTCACTTAAGAAATTTGGTCAGATCATTTGCAAAGGTGCAGTTCATCTTATGTGCAGCATACTACCTAACATGGAAGTAAACGGAACCAGCTAAGCTTAACATCCCCTCATTTACACTGAACAGTTTTAATTGAAACTACAGCATACTAGGGCTGCAACTAATTATTTCCCTACCGCTTATTTTATAGAATGTCATTAAGTGCAGAGCCCAAGTTCATTTCCTACAGTGTCTTGTTTTGTCTGACCAACAGTTCATAACCCAAAGTTTCAGTTTACAATCATGGAGGAGTGTTTTCTAACAGAAATATTCAGATTTGAGAAACTGGAACCTGTGAATTTTTATGATTAATTAATAATCAAAACAGTCGCCGATTACATCTGTGGACTAACTGTTTAAGCTTTCTTAACGAAATAAATATGAAAACTCATGCGCTCAAACTCAAATTCAAGGTTTCGGAATTTTCGTGATTAACTGGGACATTGTTTTCTAAAAGATGCATTGCTGTTGTGTTTTTTTAAATATGTATTTGATCAATGCTCTGACTAGCACAAATTAAACACAATTCATCTCCATTTTAATGGTGTGATGGCAGATGTTAATGGAGGGAATTTCAAAAGTAAGATCTCAAAATCTTGGCACACTACCATCTTACATCTAATAATACTCAATTTGGCAGCTGTGTGCCATGCAGGGCTGACTGTTTTGACATTATTTTTACAGCAGCTGATTTCACTCATTGCACAGAGGAGAAACTAATCATTGAAATCACTTTGAGGCTTGAAGTTCAATGAAACTTGCATACACTCTGCCCTCCATGACAGATACAATCTTTAACACTGTACTTATTCTTTGTTTTCATTTTTTGTTTCTTTTTATTGTTCACAAATCATGACCGGGGTAGTCACTGGTGTCATTGTAGTCAACTCTCACACAAAGGATCTACTAAAGCATGAGCGAAGGTCTGCCGCATGCTTAAAGTCAAAACACAAGTGGCAAGAAAATGAGGTTTAGAGTGGAGGAGTGATGGCTTGCTAAAAGGCTTGTCATTGCGCACAACCATCAACCATCAACATGTGTGCTGCTTTATGCCGAATTTTCAATGCCTGTCAAGTGTGTTTTGAGATGGGCAGGACAGTGCTGCCTGACAGCCTCTAAAATATGTTGGCAGCTGGATTCACAGGGTGTGGGTTGACTCCGAATGAGGGATCGCTGTGAACAGTCAGATGTCGAGGAGCGATTATGTCACAACTACGGCCTTGTTCTCTCAAAACAAATTGGAGTCAGACTAGAATATCTTCAAACCACACACACGCAATTACGTCAAGTACATCCATCAGAGTGAACTGAGTCTTGGGCAAATACATGGCCTTTATGGCTGTTATCACAAACTATTCAGTACAGCTCTTCACCCTTAATGGCCACACTGAATTTCAATGGAAAGATCTTCTACAAACAGTAACAGTAATCTTTTGTTTTATTATATTGATAACCACATGGGAAGAAAGATGTAGAGAAACCTGTTTTTTTTTTTAAATCAGTCAACAAAGACAAGAAAAATAGACTATATTGATCCCACACAGGGAAATTGAATGTATTTTCCAAATCCAACCAGAGATACAAGAAGGAAAGAAGGAAGAAGAAGAAGAAAGAAAATAGGGAAGACAAAAAGAGAGGAGAGGATGGAAAGGAAAGAAGCCAAGAAAAAAGGAAAGGACAGGAGGAGAGAAAAAAACAAAAAACAAGGAAGGAAGGAAGGTAGGTAGGTAAAGAGGCAGGAAAGAAAGGGAAGGAGGGAAGAAAGAAAACAAAGAAGGTAGGAATAAAGAGAAATGAATGGAGGGAAAACATGAAAGAGAAACAAACAAATGAAAAAGAAAAAACTGGAAAAAGAAAGGAGGGAAAAAAAGGAATGCAGGATATAAGTAAGAGAGAGAATACAAAATTGATGGATAATCTATACAGGTTCAGCCACACAACAGATTACAACAGGGCACATCAGAACATCTATCCTTCACACCATGTTATTTAAAAATCTCTATTAAATTGCATTTTGGAACTGTTTGTCTCTCTCCAGGTGAATCTAGGCAGCCATCAGTACCTGTTCACAGTTGATCGGAACCCCTCTGAAATGCCATGCTTCTGCCTCAGACATGATGTGGACGCTCTAGTGTGGCAGCCTCGTCCCGACCAACCCAGTAACATGTGGGAGCACATTGCCACGTTCAACGCCTTAGGTAAGAGCTTCAACTAAAAACCCCTTTTCAGCTTATATACTTCTAAATAGCCATGAAGCCATTATATTTGCAGCATCTCCCAAAAACCCACAGAAATATATATTATATTTTTTAGATGTTTAGATTTGAGTAATTTGTGATGTTTAGACATGTGCATTGAAAAGATGAATGTAAATGGACTGCATTTATATAGCTTTTTGAGGGCTATGGTTAACTGCTCCCAGATCTCTGCAGGGTAAATCCAGACAGCTAGCTAGACTATCTGTCCAATCTGAGTTTTCTGTTGCACGACTAAAACAACTTTTGAACATACACATTTCACCAAAACAAGTTCCTTCCCGAGACTATTTTACAGCGTCACCGTGGTTTATCCTGGTGCTTACCCATGACAATTGTGATTGGTTTAAAGAAATGCCAATAAACCAGAGCACGTTTTTCTCCCATCCCGGAATGCTGTGTGGACTAGCCAGACCCTCCTCTGCAGCACTGTGGAGGAAGGTCTGGCAAAGCGAGACTACTGGATGTGGGAGTGGTTTGAAGATGTAAGCAGCAGTCTCAGTGGAGGCCTACTTTAATTTGTATTTTTGATATATCATGACAACTTCAGTTGAATTATTCATTCTTACAGCAATTAACTTTGTTTACATTCCGCTGTCATGCTGCTGTGCTTCTAGTGCTGCAGTGGCTAGACAACAGAACATTTCAAATGGCGGCAATACATCTGCAGTAAATGACCAGGGAGTTTACTGACACTGCTTGTAGTGTACAAGGACACACATAAATGTGTGGAAAAAGGATTATAAACAGATTTCTATGCTCTGCATTTAAACCATTTAAAGAGGTCTGGATGATAGTGTGCCTCTTAGCTGAGGCACTGACTAATGGGTTGAGGCTGTTTTAATTTAACTCCAAATCTCAAATCAAATACTCAGGCCATCAGCCAGTGTACCCATTTCTAGAGCCGTGTCTCTTTCAATCTCCGTCTTCATTGAATTCATCTGCTCATCTTTCTCTTCTTAACAACGACTTCTGGAACACGTTTTATTTCAATTTTCACTTTGACAGGTATGACATCTTCATTTGTCTTTTTCATTAAACACCGCACGCAGAGTTTTACCAATCTGTCTGTTAGGAATACATCATCCAGTTTAAGAGGGCATATGGATCACAGGGGATTTTTTCAGTAATTATGTAGTAGCAGTAGAAAAATAAGTCCTTTCTTCTGTTATTGAAACACCCTGGTGTCAGATGGGAAATCTCAGGACGGGAGGTGGCTAATCAGGTTTTGAGAATAAAAAATAGGGAAGACAAAAAGAGAGGAGAGGATGGAAAGGAAAGAAGAAAACATTTGTTTTTTAGCCGCGATGGAGACCACCTTCCAACAAAAGCTCAGTTTACCACCATCAGGTCTTTTGTCCTTTCTTTTGTTGTCGTGGTATGAAGTGACCACAGACCTTTTTGTTTCATGAGCAATCTGTGTGCACCTCACTGATGGTAAATAATTGAAGTTTAATGCATTCAAATATCTTAAAAGAAATTGAACAAAAATACTGAAAAGCTTTGTCAGTCTTGCAGGCTTTATCTTGATTTGTTTGATTATGCAGAGCCCAAGGTGACAAATTAACTTGTTTTGTCCATTCAGTCAAAAACCCGAAGCTATTTATTTTACACTGATATATAAAACAGAAAAATCTACAAATCCTCACATTTGAGGAACGAGAACCAGCTAATTCATTATATTGTTGTTGATTAATTTTCTCTCCATCAACTAATTGAATACTCGACTAATTATTTTTAGTGCTAATTGTTTTTACTGTATTGATGTTTTACATTGATGGAGCCCTTTGCAGTATATATGTGAGTATATCTCTGCTATCTTAGTGCTACCGCTGTCTAACTGACTTCACTGGCTCATTAATGTGCCTTCTGTATTTACAGTAAATACCGTAAATCATGAATACGTAAACACTGATGATAGTCTGAGGGATTGAAACATTTGCTGCTGATTTAAACCTTTTTCTTCACTCAAGCACTTATTCTTTGTCCACAAAGCTTTCAGGACCAGTTTTTTGAGGATTTTCGCTACCTGGGTAGCTTTTCAATACTTCAAATATTCTCCCTGTGCACCAAAGACAAGAGAAATGATTCTGTTAGCACGGTATCCCTTTTGTTTTACTGCAATTTAAAGCTTTCATTGGGACTATGCACTAGAACACACACTGTACTGTGTGGCCCAACCAATTCTTCCTAACCCTTATAGATGGGGCAGTGGGGGCCTAAAGGTTACATAAAATTGGTTTGTTACTGGAAGGTGGATCTAATAACAATCCAACTTTAATCCTCGGCCTGGCAGGATAAAGCTGCATGGCGAAAGGGCAGCGCTTGCTCTTCCCTTATTTCCATTAAGGTGCCATTGTGCAAGTCCCTGATACCCTAGCTATCAATGGTTACAAGCAATAGATTCATTGGTTACTAATTGGACACATACCTGATCAATCTTTTTTTCCTTTGTGAGCATGTGTGCAACAAAAATGTGGTGCCACTCAGCCAAGGCATTCTAAAAAATACTGTATTTGTACGACTGTGATATTTATGTTTCTGGGTAATACATTTGAAAAAGCAGGGGTTGAAATATATATATATATATATATATATATATATATATATATATATATATATATATATATATATATATATATATATAAATATATAATATTTGCGTCTAATATTTGGGCCCTACGGTAGATTTTTTTTCTCCATGCGATTACTCGATCTAGAATCGAATATATATTACATACTTGATCAGTGAAAAGCGTGTGAATCAACAACCCTAACCCCAACTGCTCTAGTGGAACTGTTATTTTTTTTTAAATAATACTCCGCGGCTAGGCAGCTTCTAATTGTGAATGTGCATCCCGGTGTGAGTGTAAACAGGTCGCTCCTGTCAAAGATCCTCTCTGTATTTCTCTAATCTTCTCACTCTGTTTTCATAGGCTACGTCCAGGCATCCAAGCGGGATAAGAAGTTTGCGACCTGCGCTCCAGACTTCTCCTACGCTTCACTGTGCGAGTGTCTCCGCCGAACATTCATCTACCGACAGCCGTCGCCAGTGGAAACCGTCCTCTTCAACAGGAAGCAGGGCCGTCAGGTAGGACAGGTTGCCAAGCAACAGGTGGCCAGCCTGGACTCTGATAAACCAATCCTGGGCTTCAGAGCAACCAATGAGAGACTGTACATCCTGACCTCCAGTAACCTCTTTGTTCTAAAGGTCAATAATAATTAGATTTGGGACTCTGTTCATTTTTAGGTTTTCATCTCATTTCCCCCCCCCTCACAGCAATCATTCCAAACTGAAGATCTGTTATCTGCTACAACTAAACAAAACTTCCTCGTGTACATTTGTGCTGTCTGTACTGAATGTTTGTGTCAGTGTTTCACTTCCCACAAGGCTTCTGTGTTGCAAAATGTCTATAAGATCAAAAAGTAAGGAACCATGTTCTGAAAGACAAATTATTATAATAACTAAATTAAAAAAATTGTTGTTGTTGATGTCTCATTAATATACATTTTATATATGTGGCGCCCTATTAATGCTCACTGCATTGTTAGACATTTGTAATGCCATGAATTCCAATTCATAAATACAATTGTGAACATGTATCTTAATGAGTGACTGATTTACTGAAGGCTGGCTGTGCTGCACTGATGGTTGGTTGTAGTTTTTGACAGATGGTCAGAGGGGAGGAGGACGCTGAGGAAATTCCTCTTCTTAGCTCATTCTACAATCATTACTGTGGAAGTATGAAAGAGACCGTCATTTCCATAAATTTACATAAACATGTTTCACACATCACACTGGCTCCTTTTGCATTGGCCTCAATCTTGGACAGATTGGATGGACTTGAAGCCTAAAATCTCAAGACACCTAACATTTCAATCACGTCTACCTTTTTTTTGGTGAAGGTTGAAATTGAATTGCTACACTTCTCATACATGCTTGGGAGTATGTTTATAAAAAAAAACAAACTATTCTTAATAGTCACATACATGTACGATGTAGTGAAAGTGTATTTCTTTATTCTTAACCCATCCTAGTATTAGGAACACTGGACAGTTATTTATACAGTATACTAGTATTAGGAACATTATACAGTTATTTATACAGCAACCTACAATAAATACATGGTGTCTGATGTATTTGTCCTCTAACATATTAAACTAGAGTACATGTGCATTTTAGAAACCTGGGACAGATAATGGAAGAAATTTCATATTTAAACTTTTGAACATTTCCCCCAGCATTAAATATGGGATGAGCTGCAGTTTGAATGAACTACATTTTTTAAATCTTTATGCCAATGCCAAAATCCTTCTGGTAAACTACACTTGTTCAGCAGTGACATTTTCTTTTTCCATTTTAAGAAACCCTGAAGAAACCCACTCATCCAATCAACCAACCAGATAGGAAAAGATTCAAGAAAGACACTAATGGACTTTATTGTAGAAAGAAAAGGATGGTCCACTTTTTTTTTTTTTTTTTTTTTTTTTTACATTTTCCTTGATTACAACACAACAAAAGGGGGAAGAAACAAGAGATGAAGGTTTTTGCAGGATTAGATCCAAAAAGGCAAGACTATAAAACACAACATCACCTTTGACTCCTGCAAGAAATAGATCCGCAAATAGATGTCTTTTCATTTGCAGCCTGTGTTTGCTGTCTGGTAAAACTTGCAGATCTTCAGAAACTGCTCTAACTTATTTATTAAAGCTTGAAATTGCCAGTGTTGTGTGAACTGGAATAACCAAGGAACCAGTGGATCAGCGTGAGTCCCAGTCAAAGGCAGTTTGGCTTTACAATTCAATAGCTATCAGGATGGTTTTCTGAAAACTATCTGCAATTTGTTTCCTCAGCTCCCCTGAGTGTTGCCGGTTTCCGAGGCGATTTGTTTACGTCCGCTACAGCCACACAATAGACTCGGTAATCACTCTTTTCTCTTTTCTCGGTCATTGTTTTGCTCAGGAAAATCTAGTTTTACTCTGTTTTTATTGAATTATTGGTGTGCAATTCAATTAGACTGCACCACTTGTTTTTAATAGCTGTACCAGCATCCTTAGATTACTTAAATGGCTAATTTCTCTAAGGACGGCCTTTATTACACTTTATCAAGCCATCTGACCACAGAGAATTGAGTAATGAAAGATAGTTACCGCTCACCGTCTGCATTTACCAAACCTTCATATTGCTGTGATCAGGTTAACACCACATGCCTTTTGAGGACTTTATTAAAAAGAATTTTCAAGATTGACAGCCATGCTTTAAAAATATTTTTTATCAGTCCCTCTGTGAGTTTCATTGGATGCAGGCTCAGGAAAGTTGATCTTGCTCTAAATTAAAATCATGTTTCATCAGACTACAACGATGTGCAGCTGGCTCCTATTTCACACCAGTGTTTGTATTTTCAATGATGCCATGTAATACAGGTACACATTCAGTTATTCAGTACAAGATATTGTAGTTCTTTAACTGATGCTAATGCATGAATCACAATCAAAGAAGGAAGATAATGGGGATTACGCGACTGACTCCAGAAACCAAGTGCATCCCATGACATTCAATAAAAGAAAAAGCAGTTTTAAATCAATTACATTTAATTAATTTAGTTGTAAATGTTTGTTAATTAGAATATAATATTTGGAGCCCAACTTAAAGTTCTTTGAGTTTGCCGAACAGATTCCAGTGTAGCTCTATTCTATATTCTGCAGTACAAAGTACAGAGCGTATTAGGGCCGAGTAACGTGCCACAATCGGAGAGACATGTTATTGTTCATAGTTCAGCCTTCAGTACATTTTACTGTCACATCTCAGATTATTACTTTACTAATTAAAAAACAAGAAACAAATAGTTGAGTACAGAAATGATGGCTGTGGAGGAGAACATTTAAAAATCGTGTACACAAAGCTAAATAACCAGATGTATCGTTTCATAGGATATATCCTGAATATGATCAAAACCGGCTTACTAGTGTGCATATTAACACACTCAAGGTGGAGTAAATACGTTGTCATAATTAATACAGTATGTTATTAACCCTTGTGTTGACTTCGGGTCACATTGACCGGTTTTAAATTTTTGTTTTATATCATAAAATATGAGACATAGAAATAAGCACTGAAAATGTGTAGAAGAAAAATGTAAAAATTTAAAACGTTGGAAAAAGCAAAAACAAACTGTGAAAAAGGCGTCAAAAACGTTGAAAAAAAGTGTTTTTTTCAAGGTTGAAGGGAAGACAACACAAGGTTTAAGATGTATTCATTTTACTCAGTTTGTTGCTCATGTTTGTGTTTTAATTATTGTTAAAATTAGTATTGGTCTTTAATTCATCATCAATCATACTTTAGTATTTATATATCTTAATCGAATGCCAATGCACCGAATGATGCCATCTTAACTGTGAAGAGTAACTGAGTGGCCTTCAAAAAACTTGGTTTGTGATTAAAGCTCAGCTCCTCGTGATAAGACTGATTTTCTCTGCAGGTGTAATTGGCCCCTTTTTAAGTGATTAAACGATTAAAGTAAACAAACCCAGATAGGAGAATCATGTAGGTAAATGATTATTGAGTTGATTGCACATTTTTTTGGTAATGAATAGAGATCCTCCCCGGTGGGATCAGTACATGGAGGGAAAGTAATTAGATGTTATTGATGTCATACCTGTGCGGTCGTCTCTTCACCAGGCAGTGAATGTTGGACACAATGGAAAGCGTAACGTTCACTTACAGATTTATATTGTCAATGTTGTCTTGTTTTCAAATTATATATTGTTTACAGTAATTACAGACACATTATAGTCTACTGTCAGCTTATGCAAGGTGTGAACTGCAGTTTCCCAAGATTTTGAGAAATAAGATAAAACTTTGTCTGTTCACCCAGAAAATGTCCTTGCATCGTCTGCTCCAACAATTAAAACATTAAAACATTAAACACAAACATAAATAACATCTGTATGGTCACCCAACAAACATCTTTCCGTCTCTCACACACACACACACACACACACACACACACACACACACACACACACACACACAGACCAATTCCAAACTTAATATTTATGATTGTCATGATTGCATTCCCTCAATGATACACAGATCACATGATCACCGCTTAGCTTACAGTAGTAAGTAATACAAAGACATAAGGTGTGTGACTAAGTGAGGTTTATAGGAGCTGGTAGGTGAATTTTATTACTTTTGGACAGAGCCAGCTAGCTGTTTCCCCCTATTGACAGTCTTTATGCTAAGCTAAGCTAACCAGCTTCTGGTGGTAGCTTCCCATTTATCATACATGAGAAATTGATCTTCACATTTAACTCTCGGCTAGTAAACAAATACGCATGTTTCTCAATAATGTCAAACTATTCCTTTAAACACTAGCTGGAGGGGTGAAAACCAAACAAAAGTTAAAAATAAAAGATGACCCCTTTCACATTAGACATCTCTTCATCCATTGTTAATATAAAAATATTGATTAGAGCAGCTTTAAAGGATAAGGCTGGTGATATTTTATATTTTTCTTATTGTCAACAAAGCTCATGAAAAGACCAAAACTAAGTCTGTCACTGTGATTTTTATTTATTTAAAAGGACAAGTAAATTCGTCACAGTACGTTTTCTTCCACGTGTAATTAGTCATAATGCTCTCTTGTTGCAGGAGAGCTGTAATTACACTTACGCCACCCCTTGTCTTTGTTGCTGTCTCTGTCCAGGGTGTCATGATGAGCATTACAGTCCCATTATCACAGAACAACCCTCTTTTTATTGTGCTGAAACACTTTCATTTCAGAGTTAATGAGCCAGAAAGTTTCTTATATAATTTTTTTCCTCTCTCTCTGCTCATCCTTCATCTTTCTTTCCCCCCCCACCCCCACCCTCTTACAGTATTTCTCTCTTTCAACTATACTGTCACTTCATCAGTCCCTCTTTTGCACCTTGTCTGTTTTGACACTTGATTAGGCTAATTTCAGACTTCTTAATATTATAGTGGTACAGTAATGTTATTCATCTAATTCGAGGCCTGCATCCTGCATACAAGGGCATAATTTCAAGTGGTAATCTACAGGTTTTTGGATTTTGTTCTTGTTAAATAGATAATTGTTGTTTCTGCTCTGCAATAGCCAGTAATCACCTGCCACTTGTCTTGATGAAGTCTCTTTAGTGCTAGTTAGTAATATTACAACTGATTAATGTTGAGTTTAGGCTAAATTGGGTTTAGTAAACCTATAGGAAACCCAAAAAGTGTCATCAGGGAGAGATAGGATAAAGATATAGTTTGGATTTTTGGAAGCAGGGTTCTATGAGGTACTTATCCATAGTCAGTGTATTACAGTACTTGCAGTAGGCTAGATGGCGGTCAGCACGCTCCCAGTTTGAAGAAACAGGCAGGAGTACTGACACAGAAGCTAAGGAATGTACTGTTGTGAATATTTTCACCGCTTTACCTTGCCATCAGAAAGCCCTTTCTGATGAGGAACTGAAGCTGTTATCCATGCTCCCTTCAAAGCCACCAGACTCCTTTGAAACCAAACTAACCCTTAAACACCAAAGTCTCACAATAACACAAACAAACTGACCGAGCAAGGCAGCGTTCGACCAGCAACTCCCGTGTTCTGCAAGTTAAAATGACTGTTTTTGTCAAATGAGTCTGGTGACGTTGAACAGAGCATAGATAACGGCTTCAGTTCCTCTTTCGGAAAGGGCTGACTATTGAGCAAGGCAAAGCAGTGAATACATTTCTAAATTCAAACTCATACAGATTGTCTTTAGGTGGCTAAAATACGTTTTGGTCCCGTCTACAGTAGTACATTGCTTAGCTTTGGTGTCCGTCTTCTTTCTAAGGTGGTTTATAGCCTCTCACCTCTGATTCTGGAGCCGACAGCAGACCAACATCTGCGTATACAGGTAGGGGGAGGGCTCATATCAAAACATTATTTACACTCCAGAGAAATTGTATGGAGCCTTTTGAAATTCCACTCATGCAATTTAGTCCTGCGATGGCAGTAAATTAGCAGATTAAATTGCTCTGAGGCTGAAATTATATTGGATGATGCTCAGTAGATATGGTAACATAATTTACATTTATTGGTGAGAAGTGCAGTGTTTATTTCTTCACATATTCTCTCAAGGTAAATGTAGGAAGGTTGTCCATTTGTATGCAAATGAGTGTTATTGTCTAATTCAAAGTGATGGATGTGATGGGATATGTGGTTTGACACATTTACGTTCTAAACATCAGTAAATTTCCATTCTGTCAAAGTCAGATGTCAAAGGAGCTGTCTGTCAGCAAAGCACCACATGATTATGATTTGTTGTCTCTGTGGAATAAATTAATCTAAAAGTAATCAAATCTTTAATCAAATCATAACAGTGTAGGCCTATTCACAATCATGAGTATGAGTGATGTGGATACATCAATAAAATAACCATTCAATTGTTATTCTTTAAAGTTGTAGGCTATTAAGTGATCTTTTTGGCCATTTGGGGGCAGCAACACAATCTGTCAACACAACACTCACACTCCTATCACTTCACACCTATGATTTAACGCCGTGATTATGATTCACTCATCCATCAGTTAACAGACAGACATAAAAAGCAGAAGGGTATATCTTAGCCTAAATTAACTGCTTTTATATAGTCCTTTTCTAGTCTTAACGACCACTCAAAGGTGGGCTCTTGTTGGCTAGTAGTCTTTTTAATCCACTGAATGTCCAAGAAAGGCATTTCATTTCAGGAACTTTGGATTTGTCATTTTGAATCTTCCTACTCCTGTCCTTTGACTAAAGCCCATTCCTGCTAAAGTAGTAAAGTAAGTAGTAAATGGTAAATGGACTGCATATATATATAGCTCTTTTCTAGTCTTAGCGACTACTCAAAGGGCTTTACACACTTCATGCACCATTCAGCCCATTCACACATGCACTCATACACTGGTGGCCAAGGCTGCCATAAAAGGGGTCACCTGCTCATCAGATCTTGCCCCTCCCCTCCGCTGCATGGCTTCATTCGGAGACTTGAAAGCGGAGGAAGTACACGGGCATCTGTAAAAGGGGACTGTGTGATACCATTTAGACGCACCACTTTTGGACAAAACGTATTGTCAATAATAGGAGGTAAACTCTGGAATAGCTTGCCCCTCCCAATAAGATAGTGTCCTACATTCAACACTTTTAAAACTCATTTAAAACAGTGGCTTCTAGAAAACCAGAGATGCACTCACTTTTAACAGTCACACATTTCTTTACCCATACACTTTCACTGGTAAATCGAATGCAGTATAGAGGTGGATGAATAACGTCTTGTCATGTATCATGCATCATGTATTTTTGTTTTGCTTGTTTGTTTTGTCAATGTCACTATTATGTGTACATTTTAATGTATAGTAAATGAGCGCTGTATGACTGCTGGTTGTCTCTGTTAGTCTTATGTTACCTGCCTAGTGACTGCAGATGGAAAGTAGTTATTTTAACTAATTCTGGCATATTTACATGGTGTTTTTATACAACAATGTTCATAAATATGCATGGTCCCTATCAAATAAACCAATAAAATAAAAAAAATAGATAAGTCTAATCAGTTTAATTTCTAATGGAAAAGAGAAGTTGACGCCCCCAGGTATGCATTTCTGTAGACTCAAAGGGAGAAAATTAAAAGAAAAATTGTAAAAACCATCTACTCTAATTCCGGAAACAACTTTATTTGGGACATAAAGATAAAATGTACAAATTAGCAATTTCTAGATAACCATCAAACACACTCAAAGGATCACATTATTCTAAAAAGCGAGACCAAGGCAGCAGCTTCCAAATTGTACATCACAAAATAATATTTATGTTCTAATGGACAATGACGAAAGAAAAAGTGGCATAACAATATACAGATAACTTCTGCCTGACAAACAGATTAGTTACTATATATACTGTAACAATATATTTCAATACACTGGGAACAACATACACAAGTGCATGAATCTACTGATACTCCAGGCATGTACAGTATTGGTACAATCATTAAACATTCAACATTTTCTACATATAGTAGTAGATGAAACCACTGTTTCAGCGCAAGAGCTTCATCTTCCTTAGCTGCTGATGCCCAATTATATTCCCCTGTGTGGCAGACTGTGCTCGGACATTCATAAACAGTCACTGATCTGGCAGAAAACATCACACGTTCATCCAGCCACGTTCGCTGATGGCTTTCACAACTAAAGAGCGAGACGAGCAAAGCGATGGTTTGTAAATCCAAAGTTCACATGATACAAATCACGGACCAAAACATTCACTTCACTTTGCTTCAACTTGAACACTGATGCTTAGATCAAATATATTAACATAATTTGTATGTAACACAAAAGCCGTTTTTCACATATGAACTCCAGACAATGTCTGAAAAATCAGGTCTGGACATAGTTCAGAGTTTCCCTTTAACACGTGGCACACAACAGGAGATTGTTTGTATCAGATGTATTCTCACTTACTGGAAATACTCTGGTTTAAATGAGGGGTGGCGCTTGGTGGGGCGTGCGCCTATTTTTTTTTTTTGCAGGGTGGTAGGGGGAGACTCATGAATATTCATTAGGGAACTCATCCTTGAATGGCTAGTACTCGTTGTCTGCTCTGGTTGGGTTGGTTAAGTTTAGGCAAGAGGCGTGGATTGGTTATGGTTAGGGTAAGAATGTCAGGGCGAGCCAATCAGGGATGAGTCCCCTAATGAATATTCATGAGTCTTCCCCTACCACCCTGCAAAAATAAATAAATGTGCGGGGTGTGCAGCAGACAGGACGTGGCGCGGATTACGCTGCGTCACAGAGCTGTTTTTTTTGTAATTTGGTCATAAACAACAGAGTCTCTTGCTGTTCCTTGAATTTGTCTAATGATTTCAGCATCGGCCCTTACCGACAGAAGTTTCCAAATGTTGTCTCTCCAGTTATACATTTTCGTTGCCGTCTTTGTGTACATCACCCTTCTTCCTTAACTTCTTAGTTTTCATCCCGTGTTTTGGCCAGCCGACAGAAACATCTAAACACACCCATACGATTTCTGTGAATTCTCACACTTTGGGCTTAATCGGACATTACACAGACTTTGTACTCTGGAGCTGGCAGGGTAAAGACCTTTTGATGTCTGATCCAACTGATTCGGACATTTGCATTCCAACCTCCAGCTCTGCCGGGCAATGTCTGGATAATTTTTTTTCAGTGCATGTGTGTAAGGGCCTTCAATCTCTGTAACTATATAAAGTCTTTTACAGTGTAAAGCATTGAGGGTTACAGGCACTGCTGCTCAAACAAATATATAAGAGAATCATCGAGTAATAGTCTAATAAGGCAGTTTTTATAAGGGTTATGTTGTAACTAAGGCTGTATTAAAATATATTAACACTTTATTAACATTTATACCTGGAGACTATTAGGAAAGTCATCAATAAAGTGTTGTGACTTTGCTTCTTTATAAATAGTTAATAATGTGTTTTTTAAATGCACTTATTAATTAATTTACAAACGTTTAAGAAGTAACTTAACAGCAGTGAAAGTCTGTGCTGATGTAGAGGTGTACTCCAGGCTGTTTCAGTACACTGTGACATCACTGGTGGGTGTGGTTACAGGTTTCTTTCCCTACAATAATAAATCAGGTTGTAAATATTAACACGTCAATAAAAAGGATTATGGTGTAGATTCTCTGCAGCCCAGAGGGTTTTATGTTCATTTCATTTTCTGTTTGGAAAGAGGGGTTATTTTGCTGTAACCAGTAGTGACTCATAGCAGTTGCTAGGAACAGTTGAATCTCAATTAACTTAATGTTAGTCTTGTTTATCATAGAGTTATTATATGTGTACGTCGGTTTACAACAACCTAGCTGCTTCCGTCCTACAGTGCCATTTTTGTTTTGAATAGATTCTGGCAGTACAAAGTGCTTTATGTACTTTGTTTTCGCTCTCTGTCAGTGAACACTTTGCAGTGGAAAAACTCAACAAACCATTAAGAGATCTTTATAAAGAATGAAGCCGGCCTCCAGTACACACTCAACACAGCCTGTCTTGGTTTTCATATCATGCTCAAGGCTGTATATGAGTCCTTCACGATAAAAATACAGCCGGTTTTGTCCGTGAGGGTTCAGGTGTGACTCACTCTTTAATGGTGCCGCCTGCTCGGGAAACATCAGCCTAAGTCTTTCTGAAAGTGAGGAAAATGGCCAGTCCTGAATGTTAGTATGTACAGTGCGGTCAAGGGTGACTCAGAACATGAAGACTGAATTCAACTCTTCCAAGCCGTACTTGATGCTGTTATTCTTTTTGCTTCTGTTATCTCTTTGGTATCCTTTGGGATAAAAGCATCACTGACCGGCTGTGTTGGTAAGCATGACTGTGTCGGTTTGCACGATTTCTGGGTTCACGTTATGTCAGACTGTAACCTCTCGCTGCCATTTGGAGCCACCCGTATGCCACGCTGCCCTGTGCAGCTTTAAAGGAGACATATCTTGATCGTTTATACATTCATACTTGTATTATGGGTTCTTGCTAGAACATGTTAACATGCTTTAATGTTCAAAAAACACATTTTGTTTCTCATACTAATTGTCTGAACATACCTGTAATCACCCTCTGTCTGAAATGCTCAGTTTTAGCGCCTGTCTCTTTAAGCCCTCTCACATAAAATCCTAGTCTGTTCCGATTGGCTTGCGAGAAAAATACTGCGCACCTTTGCAAAGGTAGTTCTCAAGCTGTGGGTGGTGATTCTCAGATGAAGGGCGGTGTATTCTAATGAGCCTGCATGTGACATACTGTAGGAAGGGGAGCCATATCTGAATGGCTTGTTGAATCTGATCAAAGCAGTTTTCTGATCTAAGCAGCCCAAAACCCTGTGGGTTGGTCAGCACTCCATTTACCCAAATGTATGTGTACAAGCACGAAAAAGTGAGTTTTTCATGATATGTCCCCTTTAACGATCCAATAGTGTTTTTGTTTTGTTGACTCATACACGATGTATAATGTGGGTAGGTCCAAGATAAGATAACACCTATGCAATAAGAGAGTGCTTATCTGACGATGTTTGTTGCTTTACAATGTACGGGATCATTCTCGGCTTTGTGCCTCAAAGACTGTCATTACGCATCAGTAGCTGTAATCTGTGTTTACATCTCTAGCCAAAGCAGCCTGGCTTTGAAAAGGTCAGCAGGCACTCAGGAAACAATAGTCCCACTTAACAGATTCCATTAAGCAACATTTTCAAACTCTTTAAATCTTGATTGACCCTCAGAATCATCTGGCCTCAAACAAACTTTAGGCGTCGCTGAAATTCACCTTCCCGTACACACAAGGGTCTGGGAACATCATTTTCTGATCAGGCAGCAGGTCGTCTGTGACAGTGAGCTCCTCCAGCTCTGTTGTGAAGTGATCGGTGCCCTCCACCATCGAGGAATCCTTTACTGCGCTGTACGTGATGGCCACGCTGTAGGCGGCGGGTTTATCCAAGCCTTTCCTCCCGCAGCAGCAGATCTTGCGGAAAGCAGCGCGAAACTTCTGAGACATGGCGTTGTAGATGACCGGGTTGATGGCGCTGTTGAGGTAGATGCAGATTCTGCAGAACAGCAGGAACCAGCTGTCCAGGTAGGCCCGGTCCAGGAAGGAGTTGACCACCACCAGAGTGCGGTACGGCATCCAGAGCGTGGCAAACAGGATTACCACCACAGCCAGCATCTTGGTCACCTGTAGCGTGCGACAAGCAGAAATATGAGAACTGCTGCTGCAATAAAACTCCCAGAGGAGTCTTTAGTGGCCAAATCAATACTGTTGAGCTGTGAACAAGTAAATAAAAATAACAGATATGGAGCCACACATGGTAAACATATTCAGTTCCTTCTCTTTATAAAAATGAGTTCATGAACATCTATAAAGAGGCCTTTTTTGTTGTTGAGAATAAGGAAATTCTGACCATTTTAAATCTTTTTTTTTTTAAGTTTTTTTTTTTTTTTTAAGTTTTTAAAGAGGCAATTCACAAAAGGCACTTTTAGTAGCTACATGAAAACAAAACTAACCGCTATAGACCCACTACAGGTCATATATATATATATATATATATATATATATATATATATATATATATATATATATATATATATTCATTTATTTTAGAGCTGAAACAATAAGTCAATTACTCAATTAAATTAATCAACAGTTTTCATAATCGATCAATTGTAAAGTTAGTTATCGTTAAATAATTTTTTAAAGCAGAAATGCCAAAAGGTTGCTGGTTGTGGCTTCACAAATATAAACATTTGCTATTTTATTGTGATATTCTATGATTATAAACTGAATATATTTAGGTTTGGGACTGTTGGTCGAACAAAATAAGACATGTAAACTTGGATTTAAAAACTAAGCGGTTAATTGATTAATTGAGAAGATTCCCAGATTAATATATTAATGAAAATAAGTGGAGTTGCAGCACTAATGTACTAATTAATTGATTTGTTTGTTTGTTTATTTAATAATCATTTTATTCATTTTTGTAATCTGGGTGAATCGCCCCTTCAATGGTTTTTTCTTAGAGAGTAAAGCCAAAATGTGCCTCTAACAATGTTTTTCCTGGACACTGAGTACTAAGAGGAACTTAAAGAGGTTACAATAGGATGTTGTGTTTATGTAGAGAATCTGTGATGAAGTGTAATGCAACAGATATTAATCTAAAGCCATTCAATCCTATAATGACTCAAACAGGTTTTTTAATTAAGTTGGAAAAATAGCTTATGCAGAGAAAATGCCAGTTGTTGCATTTAAAAAAAAACTTGTAAAATTGAAACTGCACATTGAAACTGCACTGAAAGGTATGCAAGTATTATCAGCAAAATATACGTTTTCAAAAGTAAAAATACTTGATGTTGAAAAATGCCCCTTGAATTATTTTAGTGACGTATTATTGGTGATGCATGCATCAGCATTTTGATTTTGTGGAGCAAATTTGAAGTATTTTGTATAGGCTTACATTTGTCCTGAAATTATCTTTTTTTATTGCATCATAAGTTTTGTGTACAATCTTCAAAAAACTTAAATACTCCAAAAAAGTACAAGTACCATATATTTGTACTTAAATACAGTACTTGAGTAAATAACATTTTCAGTCACATCCTCAGCAGAATGTATTCCCTTGTTAAAGATCAGCAGCACTGAAGTGGCAGCCTGGCTGTTATCCTCTCCAGGCTCACACGCCACCCACCTGTCTGCGGGAGGTCGCGGTGGAGCTGGAGTGACGGGAGTTTTTGCAGCTGGTTCTCTTATTGTTGGTGTTGTTGTTGTGTCCGTTCTTCTTCTTGTCTTTGGGGTCGGAGGGCAGCGGGTTGAGGAAAAGGATCCTGGCGATGAGTCCGTACAAGACCGCGGAGAGCAGCAGCGGCAACACGAAGAAGACGCCAAAATCAAAGAAGTAAATAGGTAAATAATACTTCCTGGGGACTCTGTAGCCGCAGGTGATGATAGTGATGTTGTCATACACCAGCTCATTGATGTCTGACAGATAGAACCACATCATACAGTACAGAGAAGTAAAAGCCCAAACGAACAAAATGATCTTTTTTGCTCTGGACAGGGTGCACAGAAACTGGGCTTTAATCGGATGACAGATGGCGATATATCTCTCTATAGTGAACGCTGTTATGGAGCAAGAGGAGGCGTTGATCCCGAGATACTGGAAGTAGGTGATGAAGAGGCACCCATAGTGGCCAAACACCCAGGATCCCAAGATGCTTTCCGTGATGGTCGGTAAACAAGCCGCTGTCAGCACCATCAGATCAGCCACTGCTAAACTCACCAGGTAGCAGTTGGTTGGAGTCCTCATGTGTTTGGTAGTGAGCACTACCAGGATGACCATAACGTTGCCAACGATTCCTAAAGCGCAAATCGCGAAAAGCAATAAACTACTTATCACTTTGTACTGGATACTGTAGTCCGTCCAAACCCCCAAAGTGTGGTTCAGCTCTGGAGCTGTTGTAAAGTTTTCCATCTTAATGTTTAGGCTCAAATATCCCGGGAATACTAGACTTTTCAGCGGATTTGTTGCCTCTTGACGCACCAAACAGGTTTTACGCACGAGAAAAGCGAGTGATAAATCAACTCTGCAGCTCCGGGGAAAGTGTAAATCGATCTCCAAAAGCTCAGAATTGCACCCGGACGCGTGCTGCACATGAAACCATCATAATGTGACAAAGATCGAGCTGTGTGTAATACCGCAATTAGGTTGTGCGTAAAAAGCGATGCGTCGCCGTGTTCTTCAGAGCAAACTCTGTGCGTCGGGCAGATGGCGGTTTGGTTTTGAGCCTTGCTCTTGGCACGCACGAGCTCTCATTACGCATGCGAGGGGATTAGCCCATCATTACATTTCGACACTAGACCTCCCCCATCAACAAAGCTGCGCCAAAATTTAACACCATATTTTTGTATTTCCGTTATTTTGATATTATTAGTTTATTACTTACAAAAGGCTGCATAAATCAGTGTTAGTGCTGCCTAGAAATATGATTTAAACACCTCTTATTCTGTCTTATTCTGTCTCTGTTCATGGATGTAGTCTCTGAACTGTTGATCTGCATCTTTAAGGCAACACCCAAAATAATAATTCAGTTTTTAAGATTTGTGCGTTTTTACAGGGCAGTCTCACCTCTGAAAACCAGCTCAGCTCAACAGGCTGCCACTTTAATAAAGTAGGCTGCTGCATTATGGAATGAACTGCAGTATCTGGAAGATGGGGCTGATCAATAGTTGCAGGTGAAGTTACACGCAGTTTTTCATTTGGAATCCAACTTAAAAGTGGATGATTTTTGAAAGATTGTGGAGTCTACGTGCTCTTTTGCAGGACTGCATTTGCAAAAAGAAATGTCAGTATATAATCCTAAAGTACCGTAATTTAGTAAAATATGAATTTTGACTGTTCTATGTGTCCAAGTTACAGCTGATGTACGAATTATTGGCATAAACATAAGGTCCGGAAAATGCTGACTAGTGTCAACCAAAATGTCTATATCATCACTATACATCTTTTTCTTTCCAGTTCCAATTAAGATGATGGCCATGGCCAGTATTTTGACCAGACACCAAAAAGAAAACCTTTATATTTAACTATATACATGTTTATAGTTTAGAAAAATATTAATCTTTCTATCTATCTATCTATCTATCTATCTATCTATCTATAAATGGGTATAGAGCTGAGGTAGAAAGATTCAGGGAAATTTATCTGAAATGTAAATTATTTGAGCATTTTATTATTTCACACTTTTACTGTGAGTATACACAACACTGTACTGACATTTTGGTTAATTAAAGTACTAATTAGGGTTTCAGCAGCTCACTCTGCCTGCTATACTACACACTAAACCAACTTACTTCACTGAACAATGAAGCTGATTCAGTATATTTTTTACATGGGAGGTAGAAAAAGCTTGAAGCTGAAAAACAAACCAGTACTCTTTTGTGCAGCCAGCATGAAAAGCACAAAAAGACAGATCTGCAGTGACCTCTATTAGCTGCCATGCTGTCCAACAACATGGGAATCATCTGCAGTTGCCTGTTCTCTTTTTCTGCACAACAGTGTGGAGGTGGAAAAACTCTCCTCCACACCAACTGTTCACATTCTCCACAAACTCAGCTGAGAGTGGTGATGATCACGCCAACACACACACACACAACACACACACACACACACACACACACACACACACACACACACACACACACACACACACTCTATTCACTCTGCGAGCACTGAAGCTGCTAGTTGTCCATCCCGACCAACAGGTGGACTAGGACGACAGGGAATTACATAATAATGACGGCCCCCATTTTCTCCCATGATTCCCATTATCTCTCAGTTATGAAGAAACCGTCCATTTTAGCTCAGCTTCTTGTAACCATTTTTGTTCAATCTGCTTTTTTGTCCTGGGTGAAGTTAGACGATACACATCTGCTGTGGTTAATTAGACTGATTTGTTTTTACTTGCAGCAAGATTTAATGTTTAAATGAGTTTTTCTTAATTAAGAGTCTACTTTCCTACCTTTAGAGTGGATAGATTAGCAATGTGGATTTAAGAAGCCATTTTTGTAGCAACTTGTGGACAGTGAAATAGCACAAATGAAGACTTCAGCCATCTGTCAGCCTTTTATCACTTGGTTACAAATAAACAGAGTGATACGTGTCTGTTAATTAAACAGGCTCTCTGCAAATACTGTTTGCATATTCACAATGAAATCAATGATAATTTATCCAGGGCTGATTATTATTATTTTACATATTACAGTTATCATATACAGATCCGGTTTAAACATATTTGCTTGATTACATTATTCAAATCATAGCAGCAGTGGCAGAAAGGAAAAGCTGAAGGAAATGAGTGAAAGAGTTTTACTGCCACCCAAAGGACACACCTGACAAGCACCCAAAATGAGACTCGGAGGAACCTAAGAATTAGACATTTCTGTTTATATTTTTAACATTCATTTCACAAACTTGAATCCAAAGAACCATTGCCTCTTATTTTGACAGAGAGCAGTGTAGAGGAGACGAGACATGAGGGGAAAATGCTGAAAGACGTGCACTCCCATAAAGACCAATAATTTGTTGAGGACAGTTGTCATGTGACTTTATCATTAAGAGAGCAGCTCCACAGACCTGTTGTGTGATTTTATGTGTTTGCTCTTACATTAAAATTAGGAAAGACATGCAGACAATGCATAGCACACTTAGCAAGTTAAAAAAAATATTTAAGAATTGAGTAACATTTGCTCACTTTTTGACATTAAATGCAGTGGGTTGTAAAAAACATCTAGCTAATGGCTGGTTTGTTCTGTTGAAAATCCTTTTTACTGAGTTGTATTATTTTCAACTGTGTTGTTTTGTTGAGACTTAATGTCTTTTTTTCTTTTCTTTTAGGGCAAATCATTTGTATACTTATGAACTATAATAAATTCCATACTGAAAAAGCTAAAAAGAAAAAATGGAGCATCCAGGTGGTGTTTTGGGCTGCATTTACCCACTACATGTAACTGACTTCTTCTTCCTAGTTGTTCTCTGTATTTCTACTGTTAATCTATCAAAGAACATACTATCTTGAAGGGATACTCAAGTGAATTAGTGTCGCACTTCCATACAATAATACTGGAGGACTTGTGAGTACAAATTTAAAAACAAGAATGGTCAAAATCGATGCAGCAGAGGGCAGTATAGCATGATTTCTAGTATGAAGTATGAATCAACCTGCAAAACCTAGAATCTTGTTTGATCTCTCAAACTGCACTACCCACATTTGTAATGTCGGCTTTCTGTAAAAAGATGTGGTGTATAATTTCGTTTCTGTCAGATTAAATTTTGAAAGATGGAAAGAAACAGAATAGACAAATCTGCAGATTAAGCTCTGCCTGGTTTCAACCTGAAGCCAGCAGGGGGAACATTTGCCATGTTTCTGCTGTGGTTCACTAACAACAGTAATGCTGTCTGACAAAAAACACCATAAAAGATGGCAGCAGGGGAGAGATTATGATATCCTCTGCAGGTACTTCATGTCCAAGTTATAGCTGATGTATGAATTCTTGGGATAAACCTAAGGTCCAGAAAATGCTGACTAGTGTCAATCAAAATGTCTATATCATCACTATACATCTTTTTATTTCCAGTTCCAATTAAGATGATGGCCATAGCTAGTATTTTTGATCAGACACAAGTCTTTATATTTAACTATTCTGATAAATGTTTATAGTTCAGGAAAAATATTGAAACAGTTTTGCCCAAGCCAATTGTCAAATTTAAACAGATGGAGCCTTAAATAAATCTATCTATCTGTCTGTCTGTCTGTCTGTCTATCTATCTATCTATCTCTCTATCTATCTATCTATCTATCTATCTATCTATCTATCTATCTCTCTCTCTCTCTCTCTCTCTCTCTCTCTCTCTCTCTCTCTCTCTCTCTATCTCTCTCTCTTTCTCTCTCTCCATACATCCATCTGAAGGTACTTCATGAATATGGATAGATTGAGCCTGATGATATTGTGCACCATTTATGCCCATAACATATATCAGTGTGTGCGTATCTCTTCCCAAAGAGCTATAAACCATAACATTTGTCAGTTCATTTGCGTTATACAGTACTGCTGTTACACAATGTGCACAGCAATTAAGCTTACACCTATATTGTTCAGTAAATCAAAAAACGTTTTTTGTTGAAAAAAAAAAAGAGATTGCTTTTGCGTGGCTACAGACATTTACTGTTATGCATAGCAACTCACTGAAAACACAACAGTACTTTAAAAATGTGAAATACCCTTTGGTCGCTCTGATTTACTGAGACAGTGGCAGGCCTTCTTATAGAAAGTCAGTCCAATTCAATTGACAACCTCACACACACACACACACACACACACACACACGCACACACACACACGCACACACACGCCATGACTCAAGGTCCGCCATAAACAAGCTGCCGACCCTGACCTCCCTTCATTAATGGTAGTACACTGTGGGGTCCAGTCCATAACCTCCCCTGACAGAAAGCATCACTTTCTGCTTCTAAGACAGCTCTCTCACTTCTTCACCACCTGTTTCCTCACGGTCTTGCAGGGTGCTCACGGGAGCACCCTGCAAGACCGTGAGGAAACAGGTGGTGAAGAAGTGAGAGAGCTGTCTTAGAAGCAGAAAGCGACACACACTAACGGTCGCTACACAAAACATCAAGGAAGCCTGATTGTGCTCACGACAACAACAGATGTTCAGTTTGTAGAGGGCAGCTTAGAGGTAGTGCAGTGGTATGTGGGTGAGAAGGCATATTTATGAGTAAAAATCACATTCACAATTCATGAAATTCAAAACCAAGATTTTCAAGATGGAAAGGACTCATTAAAATGTAACCTGTGGTTTGAAAAGAATATAATTAAAACTAGGATTTAACTGTATGGCATTACTGTTTTGCTGTTTCATGCTCAGTGTTTGCAGTATCACATAACAACAATATGTCTTGCAGGGATTCCTTTCACAAAGATTCAGGATTTAAATCTGTTCTTGCAGTTTTGCAAGCTTTGAAACATGATCACATTTCACCGACTCTAGCTTTCTTAATCTGGCTACCTGTTCCTTTAAAAACAATTGATTTCAAGATATTATCGATTAAGCTACAAAGCCCTGAGAGGCCTCACCCTAAGTTATTTATCAGATCTCTTATTGCCTTATGTGCCTTCCTGCACCCTGAGATTCTTGGACGCATCGCTTCTTGTTGTTCCAAGATCCAGATTCAAACACAAAGGTGTCAGAGCCTTTGCAGTCAGGGCTCCACTCTGGAATGACCTGCCTGCAAACTCCGTCTCGTCTTTGAAATCTCTTTTAAAAGCCCACTTAAGAAAAAAAATGTCATTTATGTTTTATGGCATTTTAGTATGTTTTCCTCTCTGTGTTTTATTATGTTTAGTTTTTGTCTTATTCTCTGTGTGTTTTAAATGTGTTCTGTTTTTATCGTAAAGCACTTTGTAACTGTGTTTTGAAAGGTGCTATATAAAGTCTATTATTATTATTATTATTATTATTATTATACTTCAATCAGTAGACGTTCACTTTGAAGATACAGAGATACTGTGGAAAGCTTGACTTAAATATTTTGAATCAGGAATTTTATTTTCCTTCAGATTGAAAAAAAGGAGAAAGAAAGAAAAAAAAGATCAGCAGAGAAAACTAGAGAATTTTCTCTGCAGCTGTCAGCCACTGCCAAGCTGAGGCGCCCTGGTGCAGAAATGTGATGCTCAGAGCTGTGAGAGGGATGTCAAGTTGTTGCTGTTGTTACTGGATGAAAAACATTTGTTCGTCTTGAGACTTTGGAGTTACTTTACAACAAGCCATCATGTCTACAGTTGTACTATAGTTTAACAAATGTTTGTAAGTCTCAGTTGTTTTTTTTTAAAACCTGGATGTTCTCCAATTTTCTCCCTGAAACACTCAAGTGGTCCATGAAGTAAAGTTTGAAGGGCTTCCAAAAGACAAATCAGCTGAAATATTTGTTCCAGTGGTTGCTGTATTCTTCTGGGATGGTGAAGCACAGTACAATTGTTGTGATGTTTCGGCACTCTCCACACTTTGCTCGAGAGAGAGAAAAAAGAGGTTACAACTTTCACATTCTTTTTTATAATTCATCATTCTCCACTGTAAAAATACAAGGCTCATGTGAATCTCAATAAATATGAAATGTCATAAAGTTAGATCATTAATACCACAAAGAAATAATATAATCTACTTAATTTGAATGTAACTAGTACTGTGTGAATTACAATGCAGTATTCATTTTAAAGCTAAAGCCTGTTTAACCAAAAGAGATTTATATCTCACAAAAAGACAGATGGCAGTCAGCAGCACAGCAGCACGAATGGAGTTCATCATTTGTCTGACAGATTTAGTTACTTTTCAGCTTGCAATTCTTCATACCCTACCTGTCCAGTGAAAACCATGCATCTCCAAAATGTGGTGATTTTGATTTTAAATGTTTCTTTTAAACTGAAGGATGAAGTGTTCCTTTATGTGTCGATACAATTCTCCTACTTCTTAACCTAAATAAACTATGTAAAAAGCCTCTTGAATCAGCTGGAAAATGCTTCGTCACAAAGCTGAAAACAGGGCTGTTGTTCTGACACCATGAAAAGTTAACTTTTTAGAGATAAGTGGTTTTCACAGGACAGCGATGCTACCGTATGATGATCTTATAGAATATGATGCATTGCTGTAGATAAACTAATCAACAGTTTATAAAGCAGTTAAAATTAACACATTCTTAAACATCTACAGCAGTAAAATGCAAAATACACATTAACGCAGCAGGAATATTATTTCAGAAAGATCAAATATAAAAGTCAAACACTGACAGGGAACATTTGACTGCACAATGAATACTTTTACTTTAGATACTTTAAATTTAGCTAATAATACTTGCATATTTTTACTTAAAGTGGCTATGTGTAACTTTCAGTTTGTGTTGATTCTAGCGGCCGCTTTGAACAAAAGTGGTAGTGTTTTTACCACACCTGCTGTCGTAAAGGTCTTTTCTTGACGGTGCTGTATTGCCCACTGTAGATTACTGAGTTAGCGTTACCGGGAGGTCATATAGTCGCAATGAATGTTTTCCTCAGACAGAAAATCATTCATGTACAATCAGTGGCGATTTTAGACCCTTTTAAGGGGGGCTCAAGCTCCCCTAAATTTCATCTCAGTGCCCTTAAAAATTATGATGATAAAAAACAAATTATTATTATTATTATTTTTTTTATTATTATTTTTTTTAAATCTGTTTTAGAGCGTCAAGTGAGAGATTGGGAACTTTTCTGTTAGTGACAGAGGGCAAAAAATTACAGGTTTAATATCCTGTGTCGCTGTCGCCAATACAATGCACCTGTAACCCAGTCAATTTAGTTATTGTTTACACCTACTTTTGTAGTTTTTTCATATGTTCAATATTTTTGCATTTATCCTGTTATAATAATAAATACATATTCATTGTTATCCAGTTAAATTACTGATTAAGCGGGGGGAGGGGGGGCACTGTATCTGTGTCACATTCTCATTAGGGGCTGGGCCCCCCTAAAGGTCTGATCCTAGAACCGCTCCTGTGTACAGTAAGAGAGTACGTTACAGATGCATCGTTGCATTTCAATTGTTGCATACGGTAACTTAGCCTACTTTGGATGTATCGTGAGCTAAACCCGGTATTACTGTCACTGTGTCACGAGCCAAAGCATTAGCAAGAGTTTGTTGTAGCAACGAACGTAGTAATAACTTATATAGCGCATTTCATGAAACCCACGGATGCTTTACATAGGTAAAGGGGGACAAGGGAAAAGAAAATAGTAAGCCAACACAAACACTGACTAAAAGGAATAAAGCGTCCGTGCCAAATGGAAGGGGGACGTAATTTAATATCAGCTACTGACATACAACCACATCGCGCAATCCAAAGTTATTTTATGAATGAAATAGACATTACATACCTGAGGGCCAATTCTGGGACGTTTTTGAACCATTTACAATCCCGTAATTGTCTCCATCTGTTGAAAGCCTGACCGAGATTGACACGGGTTTTCGTCCGTTGTCTTTCACTCTCCCTTTTAGCTTTTAATTTCCTTCTTTTCTGTGATGGCCCTGCCCCAATATCAGCCATAAGTACAGCAGATAACTTTTAAAATAAAATGAAAATACAATTAGGCCTATATAAAAAAAAATCTCCTGCCACCCTCTACCTGGCTGGATACAATATACAATAACACAGGCTTTTCCGGTGTTCAGCCGAAATCTGTGACCCGTCAGAATGTGTGCTCTGTAGCGGCGTCTACCTGCCGAAAATCATTCTGTGACTTCGCGGGAAAAATCGGACCCGGGAAAAGGCCTTGATAAAAACTATATAAAAATAGCATTCTTTTCACTTTTAGTCTCGTTTGCTATTACAGGTCATTTATGATCATCAGATGAAAAAGTGCACAGTTTCAGAAACATTTAAAAGTTACATATAGTCACTTTAAGTAAGATCCTCCACCTTCTGTAGTTTGAGGTCAAAACGTGGTAAGGGTTTCACATTTCAGCAATAAATCTGGTCTCATATCTTCACAACTTACAAGTTAACAGCTTTATTCACATGTCACAGCTGATGTGTAAAGAAAATAATAAGTGATTTATAACCTCTTAAAACAACACGTTGTTCATGTTGTCATATGTTTTACACTGATCATAACTCTCCTGGTTTTACAGTAAAACAAGATTTGTCTGAATTCTACAAAACTGCAAGCAAAAAAAGCAACTCAGAAATATGATGCAGCAACTGTTTAGACAATCTGGCGCAAGAAAAAAAAACACTCGACTTGGCCCTCTTTCACTTGTGCAAGCTGAAACAAAATGTCTCTCCCTCGATAGATTTTGAACAAGCAACTGCAGCAGAAAGTTATGTTGTTTTTTAAAAACCCAGAATTTTAATTGGGAATGTGTCCAATAACTGATGGGTGAAATCATGTCATGTGTGTTTGTTTGTGGCTGGAAATGTTTGTCCTTGATGGATTATTATTGAAGTGGGGATGTGAAGAAGTGAACAGGGGCCTTTAGTCTCCTCTTGTGCCTGTAGTTTAGCTGCACTTCTGCTGCTGGGGCAAACGCTTGTTTGATTTACCTGCTTGAACCTCATCCAAAATGCCCTTTTAAGTTGTGCTGAGTGACACCACAGAGAGAAATAAGACTACTCAGCTCAGCTTTGCATTACAGCTTGACTCAGCTCTTATGATTAATGACCACAGGACACAAACCATCCAGCAGACGCATGGCTGTGTATGTGTGTTTATCAGTGCCCTGTCCAGTCAAAGATGCCCTCCCCTGCTGAAAGGCTGTCTGACTCAGTTGTGTCTTCCTGTATGCCTACTTCACTGTGTCCTGGTCTAACCTTGGACCTGCGTCTTTGCCTCTGCTACTGCTGGCTTCCCATAAGCTATTCTTAGCTTTACTTGTGTTCTGGCTTCAGAGCAGATCTGTCAGTGTAAAATGCCACACTTCGCCGGATGGCTTTAATAAAATGGGCCCTGCTGGTTGGGAGCATCTCTGGAGGAAATGACAAATCACTTTAGATCATAAACAACAGAGCAGCACTGTTGCTAGCAAAAATATCGCATGAGAATAGTCTGGTACTCAGACGGTGATGGAGCAGAATATTTGCAGGAGCTCATCTCAATATGTCTCTCAGTGGTTAGGTTTTATTTCACTGCAGCGCTGCACTTAAAGTCGTACTTAGATAGATGAATTTTCCCTTTTTCTGTTTACTGCCTGGAGGATGGAGGTTTACACACACTTACATCCCAGGAGAACACATCATTACTAAAACACTGTGCTGTCAGCCGCAGAGAGGCTATAGCTAAGCGTTGGCGGGCTTTGCTCAATATATAGTTTGTGCAGGTGTTAAGAGGGCTACATCTTTATTCCCACTGTCAGTTTGTTTCATTTTAACTACAGTGTATACACTTTTATGTGGTCAGAATTGATTTGCTCATGTTACGTTTTTAATCCATGATGATATAATGTACAATCAAATGTATACTTTTATACTTTTTTTTACAATTTGGTTACACATTGGACTAATTAACCGACATTTCGTCTTCAACCTCCAGCTGTAGTTTGGCATGTGGACCGTGTTCTGTGCCATATGTAGCGACGGCCCCCTCAGGCCCCAATGGCTGTAGTGTCTGTGTGTGTGTGTGTGTGTGTGTGTGTGTGTGTGTGTGTGTGTGTGTGTGTGTGTGTGTGTGTGTGTGTGTGTGTGTGTGTGTGTGTAGGAGGTTATGAAAGTATGCGTGACTCTCTCTGACATGGCACAATCATGGTTATGTATTAGAAACTGCTATAGGCAGGGCAGCAGAAACTGTGGTGGCATTAATGTTGCAGCATCGTGTATCACATTATGAGTCAGTATTTCAAGAATTAAGGTCAAACAAAGAATATCAGGAAACACTTTACTTTTAATCCCCTTATTTAATAATGTTTGCATACGCTGTAAAACGTGATTTTTTTTTACACTATAACCTGTAGTTGTAAGCAAATAAAACATTTTTTAAGCGTCCTGCAATGTACTATTCAGTAATTGTCAACAATTATAACTTCTCCTGTGAAGACATCTTTTATATCATAACAACCGTTCTACTATACTGTCATTCATCAAGTGTTTATACACTAGCCTTTACCTATGGATGTCCACAGGAGAAGTTTAGCTGTTGACAAATACATATAACATTAAACACTTATATATGCTTATAAATACATTAAAGTGTGTTATAAAAGATGTGTTTACATACTGCTTACATTATGAGTGCTAAATAGTTGGACCTAAAATAAAGTATTGCTGAATATTACAATATATTACAATTGACAGGTTATAATGATTTTAGTATCTCTTAGGATAATATATGCTTTTATCTTGACTGTATTGCACTCTTGACTGCATTGTACTCTCAACAAATATTAGATTTGAGCTCACTAATATGTTCTGACATGCACACCCTGATGCATTGTTTCTCATCAGTCAGTCACCTAATTAATACATGGTTTGTTTTTACGTGTTTATTTGTGTTATTTGAAAGTATGGCTAATTTTCTTAAAACTCTTAACACAAAATGCAAAACATGATTTCTTGCAAAATGAAAAAAATAACATTAAAAGCTCTTAACATTAAATGTTTGCAAAGCTCAGACATTAGCTATATAATATGAAATACTAACTAACTATCTAACTACCTATCTAACTAACTAACTGCCTTCTGTAGGTTCATGTTTCACAGATTCACATCGTTCGACAGAATACTTCACTGAAAAATACACAGACTTCCGGACAACTACAAAACTATTTATTTTTCCAAACAGTGCATCTTAAAGTGCTGCACCTACTGTACAAAACACAATGCTGTAGGACAAATGTAAACAATGAATAGACTGTAAGATGTGTTTACGTGGCGTGGCGAATGTAACCTTAGTTATCGCCCACAGCAGTATGACCACGTCTCCTCCACTGCCTGGAGAGAAGGCATGCATGTATGGAGCTGATGGTTGTACATCTTCCATCGTCGGGCTGAACAGAACTTTTCAACAGGATTCAGAAGTGGAGAGTGTGGAAATATGTCAGGAGATAAAGAACTGTGAACTTCCGTAACTACTGGCCAAAAGTAGCCTATGTGGGAAACCTGAATGACACACATGTGATCTAATTCCTTTAATTAATAATCATTCATTAAAACGCTGCTATATCAAAATGTTATTGTATGTAGCGTTAAGATTTCCCTTTACTGGATCAAAGGGGCCTAGGCCGAGCAAAAAGTACACAAAAGTATATGGATGGGGGTGTCCACATACTTCAGTCCGTATAGTGCATTTTCCCTGCATTGTCATGACACTTACAATGGCGAGTGAGATTCCTTTTTTGTGGATTGCTTACTCATGGTTCTTGAGCATTGATTTTGAAAATTTACAAAGCTATTAAAGCATTAGTATTTGCAAATGTGAGAGGTGGGTGAGAGAGATTTCATTTTTGAATGTAGAGAATGATGAATAATGTAGAGAAAACTGTGTGTGTGTGTGTGTGTGTGTGTGTGTGTGTGTGTGTGTGTGTGTGTGTGTGTGTGTGTGTGTGTGTGTGTGTGTGTGTGTGTGTGTCTGTGTCTCACAAAAAGTGTAATTCAGAATAGAAAACTGACTTCAGAGCAAACAACATGCTTGTAGTTTTGCAGACTTAGTGAAGAGAGTTTCAGATTTCGGTAATGCCGTCAAAAAAATGGATATTGAATCAATCACTTAGTCAATCACCAGTAGAAAGATGCCACATTATGTATCAGATATTTTGTTTTTCAGTTATTCAGGACTTCTGCAGAGATTTATGAGCACTCCCAGCTTAGACCCTCTGCAGACTGAAAGTTTATATGCTGTGAAATTTGTTGCTTTAAACTTGTCTCCCTTCCATTCTCTCCATCAGAAATGTTAAAGCCACCCTGAAGCGGTTCGCCTTCACACTCTTCTCCCTCTGAAAATGTCCTGACTGCTAAATATACAGCAATCCGTGCATACAGTATGTGTCAAGCAGCCACAAGCATCAGGGTGGTTGATCTTAGTAAACAGAGAAAATTACTATGAATGGTGGAGCATTGAAGCGCTTTGTAATCATAACCTTTGGCTACCTATAGCCTACATATGCTTCAGTGCTCTGCAGCGACAATGCAAGCTGAACGATTTCAATAAGGGGATCATGAAGTGGAATAACATCTGGACTTATTCCTACAGATTCCTGTCATTTAAATACCTTGTGACACAAATTATTTGTCTCATTTTAATCATTTAAATTCAGTTGAGGGATGAGATCTCCTCTTGTGGGTCAGAAATTATATATAGTCCTTGATGTACATGCTCCCCCCTGTGTTAAACTTTTAAATATAATGATGGTGTTGGTGAAACTGATTGTTTGTTAGTTCCTGAAAAGCTGCCAGTTTGGAGATATGAGCTTTTCACTCAGCAATGACTGTATAGGATTTGACATGGTTTTAAATGAATATCAAAGTAGAGCTTTCTTCTGGCTGTGGGGAGCCTCTCTGAAAATGGGCCATTCAGAAAATGACTGTCTCATTTCAAAGGAGAATAATCCCCTTTTCTGGATCAGTTTCTTTGTTGCAATAATATTGTTTAAATGCATATTATACCAATAATGATGTTATATATGTTCCCAGAGGGACGGCTGCTTCAGTGATTAATGAGACTGTTCGACTAGAGAATCCCGTCTTGCTCATATGCTGTTGAGCACATAGCTACCACTGAGGGCATTAAGATCATCTGTAGCCTATTTAGTTTTTCTGGGAAATTGGAGAGCTTTAGCAAACTATTGGCAGAGTGATTCTTGTATTTCACACCTACTACATTTAAAGGAATAGTTCAACATTTTGGGAAATATGTATTCGCTTTCTTGCTGAGAGTTAGAGTTTCCATACCACTCTTGTTTTCGTTTGTTCATTAGAAGCTGGAGCCAGCAGCTGGTGAGCTTAGCCTAGCATAAAGACTGGAAACAAAGGAAACTGCCTCTGACCAAAGATAACAAAATCTGCCTGCCAACACCAGTTTTTGTACTGATTAAACAAATGAGATATAACATGTTAACTTGAGAGCTTTAGACAGAGCCAGGCTAGCTGTCTCCCCCTGTTTCCAGTGTTTGTGCTATGCTAAGCTAACTAGCTGCTGGCTATAGGTTCCTATTTACCGTAGAGGCATGAGAGTGGTTACAATCCTCTCGTCTAACTCTCTGCAAGAAAGTGCATGTGTGTATTTTCGTAAACGTAAGAAAGAAAGAAATTATTCATTATTTCTCACCAGAATTTGAAACTGCATTTAGACCTTGAATAAATAAACCATCAAAATCCAAGTAACTTGAGGTTGAGGGTTATGGGACGGTACATCGAGTGGGACGTGGAACCATGATTTCAGTATTTCTAAAATCCTGTTGCTATGGTTGAGCAAGACAATATTTTTGTATGGAGGACTTGCTGCCTCAGCTATAGGGCTCCTGCTGTCCTTTGATCTCCCTTAAAAGAAGGCATGCCTAAAAAGACACTTTCTCTTCAGCAATTAATAAAGCATAAATCACATCACTGCTATCTCAGAACAATAAGCTCATTCCTGCTTTTTCATGACAAACAATAGCACTTTTTAATAAGTTACCATTTCTTCCTATTAAACCCTGAAGGCTTAGTAACTAATGACTTTATATATGGTTAATAAATTATTGACATTATTAAGAACAACTTTTGGTTGCCAGGTTGTGACTGTGTATTTCCTCTTGCAGCAGAACACTGGTTTCAGTTCATGATTCATCAGGTGACCCCCTCCAATGAACCTCTGACCTTTTGGTCAGGGCATCTGGACCAACATCCATTTATTATTAACTATTTATTGACAATTCCAACTAGACATGATGATTTATTTTAAAAGTCCTTATTAGACTTATTAGCCACGTTAGTTGCATAAATGTAGGGCAATGTCGGCCAATCAGTCCATCACTTTGGTCCAACCTGTAAAATCTCAACAATTATTGGAGGGATTGTCATGATATTTTGTACAGATATTCATGTTCCCCAGACAATGAATCATAATGACTTTGGTGATCCTCTGACTTTTCCTCTAGCGCCTACATGAGGTTGACATTTTATGTTTTGAGTGAAATATCACAACTTTTGGATGGATTGTCACGGAATGTGGTTCAGACATTCATCAGGATGAATTAAAATAACTTTGGTGTCCTGTCCTTTTCCTTTTCATGTAAAGCCAACTTCAGGTCAAACTTTTAATTTGTTCACACTTTGTTAAATGATCAAATACAAAACTATTGACGGTCCAATCACCCTCAGCTTTACTTTGTGTTACGCGCTAATTAGCAAATGTCAGCATGCTATAAAGCTGAATTAAGATAGTGAACATGGTAAACGTACCTGCTAAAGATCAGCATGTTAGCATTGTCATTTTGAGCATGTTAGCATGCTTACTTTAGCATTTAGCTCAAAGCACAGCTTCACAGAGCTGCTAGCATGGCTGTACTCTTATTGCATATTACAGTACTTTTGCTGGCATGGTTTATTAGAAAGTGAGAAACTCATAAACCTTTATTAACATGAGTAAATGCAGAATGCATGGTTTAATATCCTTATAGCTTGTTTACATTTAACTGCAAGTGTATGAAGACATGAAAGGGGAGAGAAAGGGGGAATGACATGCAGCAAAGGGCCACAGGTCGGAGTCCCTTTGCTGCAGCCCATATATAGAGTAAACCTCTATATATGGGCGCCCGCTCTACCAACTGAGCTATACGGGCGCCCACAACTGTATGTTTTGCTGTTTATTAGAAAGTGAGGAAATCATGACTTCTTCCCAGCAAGATTCCTGGCAACTCAAAAGTTGCTCTTATTAATGGCTTATAGCTGATCTATAAAGCATTACTTGTCTTATGAGGAGGTGGTAGCTACAGTAATGTGAAATATCTCTACTCATTTGCCCACAGTGTATAGTATGCCGCCTGCACAAGCTCTCATCTGATTAATGTGTGTGTTCCGGGGAACCCTGAAGTTGGCACGGTAATAAGCATTATAAGGCGGTCTGCCGGAGCTCAGTCCGTGGGAGGGGTCTGCCAAACCTTTCCCTCTAATTGACCAGGGAGCAGAAGCAGCCGGGGATGCGAGCAGCCACAGACGGGGAGAGAGGTACTCAGCCAACCGCATTTTGTTGCTAAATAACCGATCAATGAATCACATTAGGTGGAGTTAGATTCATTAGCGTGTCGCATGGTTACTAAGTGTTTTGCAGCAGCGATTTGAGAGCTTGCAAAAGCCAGAAAAGGCGAAACATAAAGTGTTACCGAGCAGTGGAAATGGCATTATGGCATTGTATATTGTCATGGCAATTAATTTAAGACTATTTTAGATGTACTTTAAAATGCTTGCTTGAGGTACACCCAGGAAAAGGATGCGTGTAGATTCTGCTTGTGCAATTACTTCAGGCACAGATATAAAAGTAGCTTGCAGCGATAAAGCTTGCACAATTATTTCAGGTAGTTTAAAAATGTTTATTTTCCTTCTTTAAATTGCATGTTTTACTGACAGAGACGGACGCATGGGCTTGACAAGACGGGAAAGACAGCCCCATGCTCTAATGGCTGATCTCGAACTGTTTTACTTTGATCACTCCGATCCGAGAGACACCTCCCTGGTCTTGAATAAGCAAAGTGTTGTCAACGAGATCAGCGGCGGGAAGTCACTTCAGGCCGGCGGAGGAGATGGTTCAGCACCATGGACAGAGACCAGGAGAGCTGCGCGGCCGGAGGAGGAAACGGAAACATCTTTCACCTGCAAACACCAAGGTGATGATGAAGATGATGATGATGTCCAGCTGATAGGGACAAGTCCACAAACCTGCAGACTGAGCCAGAGCTCCTCAAGTGAACTGTACGAGGAGGAGGACATCCAGGAACTTTACTTGCTGTCCGACGACGACCTTTCCTCTGACGGCTCGGGGAAGTCTGTGGATTACGGCTTCATCATCGCCGTGACATGCCTGGTGACTGGCATCTCTTTGGTCGCCATATCCTACACGGTCCCCAGGGACGTCCGGGTGGACCCGGACAGCGTGTCCGCCCGGGAGATGGAGCGGCTGGAGAAGGAGAAAGCCAGGGTGGGGGCCCATCTGGACCGGTGTGTCATAGCGGGACTGTGCCTGCTCACCCTCGGGGGCGTGCTGCTCTCCACCCTGCTCATGATTTCCATGTGGAAGGGGGAGATGATGAGGAGGAAAGCCTTTGCTTATTCCAAACACGCAGCAAAGTTGTACGGCTCGATCAATTTGAGAGCAGGCTCCAGCCCGACTCGGGAGTCCTGCTCACATTTGTCAGTGGCTGATGAGGATTTAGAAGTGCTGAGCTGAATTTATGGACAGGACAAGCGGAAAAGACTCAGAAAAGTGCTTAAGAAATCCTACGAGGTCTGTCCTTTGATCGGGGATGCAGTGGGGGTTTAATGTTGTTTTGTTTCTAACAGCTGAGGCTACGTTTTTGGTTGATATGGACACTCACACTTGCTGTAATTGATCCTTTTGTCCATAGTGGCTCTGAACAGATCCAGTCATAATCTAATTCCAGTTCATAAGCACATGAGGGTTTAGAAGTTGGATTTGCAGGAGTTCAGACCAAAAACAGACCTGTAATAAATCAACACAAGGGGCTTTATTGGTGAGGGTGATTTGCTTCAGGTACCAGTTAGACAATGAAATACAATCCAGGAAGTCCAGACTGGGTAACAGATCAAAGAATGTGAAGGCTTATCAGATACCAAAACCCTGCAGAGAAGTTATAATACTCTGAGACAGGACTATACAACTCTGGAAAGTTATCAGAGCGGTCATTATTTTATCTTTTGTTGTGCCGTTCCCGAGGTAACAGTTGAAAGTTCACGTGTTCTTTTCATGCAGGGCTTAAATCGGTCTGAATGCAGCCTTTGTCATATCTAGTGGGTATCTTTCAGTCTTTTTAGTACAAACTTTAGTAGCCTATATACAGACACCATCTGGGAAAACATAAGGAGTGCATTTTGTACTAAAAAGACTGTAATTTTGAAAGATACCAACTTGATTTCACTAACTCAGACTATGAAAGCCTAATACCTTTAGATAAACTTTGAAATACGTTATTTACACAGAAAGATGACTGTGGATGTTGTCCCCAATCACCAACATTGGAATAGGCCTCCTCACAGTCAGCATGGACAAGAGAAACTATTACAGCAACCAATAACTCTTTGTAGTACATATTAGTATTGTATTAATATATTTCATATAAGATTTGAATCTATACATTAAGTTTGAAGTAAACCATACATGATGGTGAGCTGTACAACATTATTATAAGTTTTTTTTAAAGGTAAAACATGAAATATGTTTTTCTGAAATATACATTTTGTTTACATTGGTTGGTGATGGTTTGCCTTATGGTGATCTCTGACACACCTTTTTGTTTACCATTGCATCACTGCTTTTAATGATGCTGCTGTTTCAGTGTATTCGTGTCCACGTGCCAGTGCAGACTTTTGTGTTTGAAGTCCTGTCTGTAGCTGCAAGGGGAATCAAACCTGAATCAGGAGCGATGTCACTGCTACTGCCTTCATTTTCCACCTTTGTCAGAAACAGTACTTCACTGAATTGCTACTAACAAAGCTGTGCCGATGTAGTTTACAAAAAATAACAATTGCATGGATCCGTGTTGAACTCCAAAGAAATTCTGTTAATATAATTGTGACATGCTGAAGAGATGCTTGTGTTTGCTTGTTGAAACGCAAATAGTAATACCACAGCAGGTGTAATTAGATTTTGTGGTTGAGTACTGATGTTGGGGAAGCTCAGTTTACGCCAAATACACTTGGGGATTTTGACTGCAGATGTTCAAAAGCATAAAGAGAGAGAGAGAGAATCAACAAACCCCTGGGGGAAAGCTCTCCTGGTAATTGGTGTTATACTTAATTATTTGTGGGAGGCCTGTGAATCAATGAAAAAAAGAGAGCATTTTAGCAATTGCCTCAATCAAACTCGATTAACTTGCTTATCAAAAACCAAACCGTTTCAGCTGCAAAACTGGAGTAAAATGTTACATTGCATTCAAGGGGAAGGAAGTAAATGGATTGCGTGCTCTGACAGAAGATTCAGAAGATGCTGTGAATGAACAATTGGATCTTCTTCTTACGGTGTGCAGGATGCTGTGCTGTGCAGCCTCTGTAATTGGAAGTGCTTAAGGCCAGCAGGATCACATTATCCTCCACACCACCTTCGCTCACTCTCTCCTCGTTAATGTAATTAAATAGTCAGAATCATCTGACCTCTTAATGAAATATTAAGTTGATATCCAATGCTAATCTGTCCTTGTTTACTGTCAAGGAATAACAGTTTACATGAACAACACAGGTGTCAGGTGTTTTTCTCTGCTTGTATGAAAGGAAAAGTGATGTTGTGCTGAAGTGTTGAGAATTACCCACTTCTCTTCAATCTGACTCATCTGCTTCAGTGATTGATTTTTTTCGACAGTCATCAGAGAGACCAGCTGGAAGCTTGTTGCATTAAGTATGTGGGATTGAAGAGGAGTGGTACAGCATAGTAAAATCATGAGAGTAACTAACATAAAAGTCAGCCTTCTAACCCAAAACTCAACCTGCAATGCACTCTGGAGGCTACCATCTGTGGGGATTCCAGTCTTCCCAGCCCTTGTGGTGCATTCATGTACTCCTCAAATGGTCCCATTTCCCGAGGTCGGAAGTCGTTCTGTAATGTAGAAACAACATGGACACTACAAAGGTGATGTGTTGTATTTTATTGCTCAGAGCTGCACCAGTACATTCCCGCAAACCACTAAAATATTGCTTTACCTGACTTGTTATTAGGGTTGATGCTAATAAATAACTTTTCTAACTGATCTAGGTCACCGTCATCTGAACGGCTACAACCTAAGCAAAAAAAAAAATTGATGCAACTGTGAATAAATAAAACTTTTTTTTTTACCATCGACCCAACATTTACTTTTGTCCGTCACGTTTCTGCGTAAGATGACATCAACTCAGCAAGTCAAACCAATTTTTCGGATTATTCCGACACCAAATGAATGCAACATTGTTCAGATTTCTCCCAGTTCATGTAAATTCAAAAATCAGTCTAGAGAGTAACTCTTACTCTTCCTTTCTAATGCATTGACAACGCAACACTTGACAATTACCGCTGAGGAGTTAGATAATTGGAGATTTGTCTGTAACTATGGTGGAAATATTTAATTCTGTCATCACATTGTCTATGTTTATGGGAATTGGAAATGGGAAGTCAAAACAATGGCCCTGGAAATAAAATAATGACTTTTTAACAACATAAAGTAGCTTTAAGGTCTTGTGCTTAGACTATTTTGTCAGCTACTGTTTCCAAGTTCAATAATCAACTTTTAATCTTTTTTTAAACATTTCTAATTGTAATGACAAACAAGTCTACAATGAGAACAAAAATCCTTATTTATAAAATAATGGTAGTTTAAAACTCAGCTAATCTGCTTTGTTGCACCAGCTTTTCATAAACCCATCACTAAATTTGTGTGTAAAGTCTCTTCTAACTAACCCCCTAACCCTAATCCAATAGCTGTTATCAGATTCAGATTTTTTTTTATGTTGTTAAATTCAAAGTACAAATACAGACCTTTTCTCATGTGAAACAACCATTCTGGGTCTGACTTTGACAGATAGCAGTGTGTTCATGTCAGGCCTCATCGCTTGTTGATTGAGAAGAAAAAGATGAGGTGAGGATGAGATGGGTTTCATTACATTATTAGTGAGCTAAAGGGCCTGGGACACTGCAGCAGCTTTAATTGGTGTCTGTTTTTGTTCTGCCAGGGGACCCTCCCAGACACAAAATGAAACCTGTAATAAAAAACACATGCACACACGCACGCGCACGCGCACACACACACACACACACACACACACTGCCGAAGCACCGAACAGAATCCCACGCGCACAAGCACACCGTGAATCGCTCGGGCTTTTGCAGAAATTGTGCTTCTCTTGAAAAAACATACCCTGTCAGACGGACAGACACACACTCAAACACTCTCTCAGCTGACACACACACACACACACACACACACACACTCATAGCCAGCGGCACCCACCTCCCCCTCCCCCACCCCTCTTCCGTGAATGGAGTTAGTCAGAGTAATCATTCAGGGCAGCTGGCAGCAGGAAATGGAATTGGATTGCTGAAGGGGTCACTCAGGGTCAAGAGCTTGGGTGTGGTTGTGGACACTGGGGACCAGGAAGAAGAAAAGCCTTCGCGGCGGTGCTTTCCATCAGCGTCTGGCAGCCACTTATCATCAACTGTCATAACTCATCACACTGAGCAAGAGAGAGCTGCAGTGCACAGAAAACGTCCATCACACCGTCTTGGCTTGATAAATCAGGAGTAAGATCATGCCTCCAGGTCTGAAATGCCTCTCTTGAACTATTGCCTTAAGTTTAATGACTTAGTCAATAATGTTTCTTGTTACTCCGATTGTTGCATAGCAACGGCAGGCAGTCTCAGTCACAGCTCAGAGAGAGAAGAGACTGCCGAGCAGAGCTTCAGCTAGACGGGAAAAAAGGAGGGGAAGTAGAGGAACAAGTTGGAAATAAAATCACCATCCACATCATTTATCAGCTTTATGCATTCAGCTCAGCGGTTTTAAACCCCAAAATCCTGCACAAACTGACGTCCCCCTTTCAAGCTGTCTTTCAGTTTTCAGAGCTGAAAGCCGTTGAGGCGGATACATCTGTAGGCTGCATTTTAACTTGGCACTCTGGGTGGGGAAGAAAAGTCAACAACCTGGAGGTACTCACTGATCAGTTTCAGTTTAAAAGCTGAATCTTTGTTAAACTTGCTACAACCCCTTAGCTCAATTTACCACTGAGACTGAGAGGAGATGTGAACTGCCCTGTATAGGTGCAAGAATCATACTCCAGACTCACATTTATTATCTGCTAGTATCGTCCTTTCCTTTGTTTGTGGTGATTAAGTGAACCACCTGCTGTAGTTTGAGCTGCGCCCACATACCCATGTGCCATTTTATTTATTTTTTTGCTTTTACCATCGTTGTCCTGGAAGAAATGCAGAAGGAACACCATAACCATAGAAACGGGGTCAGCCTGTTGCCACGGTAGCTCAGTGTAAGGGAGTTAAAGATGCTCTTCTTTTGATTTGCCACTGTAATGGCAGCTGTGGCAGTGTGTGGAATCTGACACATTCCCTCTGATTATATGCAGTAAAAAAGAGGCTTCTTGAACTACACGCCTCATTTGAGCAGACGTGTCAGGTGGTGTCACCGTTTGCCTGCTGTCAAACATCTTCAGAAATGTAAGAAAAGGCAGGAAATACTTCCTCTGCAAACCTGCACTCTGTTTAGATCAAACATGAAGCCGGAGTCTGGATTGCTGAATAGACGACTTACAACTGCATTTCACTGTAGCACAGCATTTTCAGCTATAGGTTTTTTTTATACATACAGACATACTCGACCTGGGTCAGCACTCTTAAAAAGGAGAAAACTGCACAGAGAGTCACTCACCTTCTTATCCTTCATTTTTATTGTACTCTGATGTGCTTTTAGTATTTTATTGGCTTGGTTGTGTGTCACTCTCCTCTCTAGTTGGGGTGTAGGGTAGAATTAAAAAGTCTGATCTTGTGTTAACATTGTTTTTGTGGTTGTTTGCGTTAAAAATAACTAAATAAACAATAATAATAAAAAAGGAAATGAAGCCAACAACAGCCGTCAGAATCGTTTCTCATTTACAGCTCTGTATGTAATTTGAAGCTTGATCTCGCAGGAGAGCTTTTGTCATGTCCAATCAGCCAAGGTTTTCTTTATTTAATTAAATAAAGGAAAACATTCCTTAGACTTTTTTGTGATCAAGATCTTAAAAATAGAATCTTAAAACAAAGCAGAATGTCTTTAGGTCCCCCACAGTACATAGTCACACCAATGATGCATCCTCCCTAGTCTCACTTTGCCAGACCTTCCTTCACAGCGCTGCGGAGGAGGGTCTGGCTAGTCCACACAGCCGGGATGGGAGAAAAACGTGCTCTGGTTTATTGGCATTTCTTTAAACCAATCACAATCGTCACAGGCGGAGCTAAGCACCGGGCAGAGCCACGGTGTCGCTGCAAAATAGTCTTGGGAAGGAACTTGTTTTGGTGAAATGTGAGATTGGACAGATAGTCTAGCTAGCAGTCTGAATTTACTCTGCAGAGATCTGAGGAGCAGTTAACAATAGTTATCATAAATCGAGTTTAGAATGCCAACACAAAGAAAGCAGAAGGTACCGGACATCCGGCTGAAAAGAGGGAAATCCGTAGCCTGACAAGCCAGACCCACATCAAGATGTTGGGTCTGGGAACTCACCATTGGCAGGGCTCAATCCGAGGGGCGGGATAAACGGTTGTCTTTCAAATTCCCTCTGCACTCATAGCCAGCAATGCTAGTTGATAGATTAAACTTTTGCCGTGGCAAAACTCAGAACAAATCTTACTTTTTTAAGAATGACTTCAGTGCTTAACTCCAAGTCTTCCAGAGTCGCGGCCAAAGCCGATTCGAGCGGGTAGCAGGGAATTCACGCGGAAGCCTCGCAACTCTGCCGTCCTTATGTTAAGCCCGCCCACCGACTCTATACACGACGTGATTGGCCTGACCAGAATTTGGTTTTTCCAGCTCGCAAGCCAACGGAGACTTGCTAGACTGACCCTGGCTGCAAATTACATTTGCTGGCAGCAGTGCCACTAGGGTATAATTAATGTAATACCCTAGTGGCACTAGGGTGCGTCTAGATTTCTAGGCTAGGAAATCTGGCGGAATTTCCGGCAGAAAGTGAGCAATCGTGGAACGTCGTGAATATGGACTATATCCTCCCTAATGCATAGTGTCCACCTCCAATTAAAACCATGCAGTGAAGGGGCAAGAACACAAGTTAGTACATGCAGACACATATTATAATTCCAGTACATGCCAATTGCAAGTGAAAGAAATAAAAAATGCAAAGCAGAATTCCTTTAAGTGTGCAAGAAAACAGTTATTAAACAAAACTAATACTTCTCATTGACCTTGTTGCAATCACAAATGATTTTCCAGAGGTCCATCACCTGCAGACATTCCTATATGTAAACAAGTTCCTGGCTTGCCATTAGAACAAAAAGAAGATTTAGGGGACTTAAGTATTTTAATTTCCAATAATCATCTAAGATTCCATAAATTACAATACAGCAGTTTAACGTATAACTAACCTCAAACCAAAGCCAATTTATATTCAACTAGAAATATCAATTTGGGAGAAATATATTTTTAAAGGGGCTATATACGACATTCAGAGTCAGAAAAGAATTGAAAGTAACATAAGATATGTTAAAACAATACATATGAAATTTAGTTTTTTTTTTACTAAATATTCATTTTGAATATTATTAGAATCAACTGGATTTCACATTTCTGCTTCTACACAGTGAAAAACAGGCAGTAAGATTTTGTCAAAATTGTCTCAAGATGTACTTACTGGCTTTTTCTGCAGCTTTCAACCACATCCTAGGGTTAGTTTAAGAGTTAGGGGTTCAGGCAATGAATATATAAATATTTAAAATTTTCTTTGGGTTTGAGTCTTCCTTTGTGGACAGTTTTCTCAGTTGTCACGGAGATAGCTCAATTGTTATGATGTCACTTAATTATGGACCCTGGTTATAATTTGATGAAAACTGATTTATTTCCATGACAACTGAGCAACACTCCATCCGCTGAGGAAAAACTACTGTTGCTATGGTAAAGAATGAACTTTCACACTAAGAGGTGATTTTAGAAAGGCCATCCAATTATTCCTGCAAAATATATACTGTACAGTAAATGTAAATAGGCAAAATGTGACTCATTTGCAAGGTGATGGCCTGTTCTAATATTTTAATTGCATATTTTTGAGAGCAGAATCATAAAAAAGCTCAGAAGCATAAAATGTCCATACCCTTAGTGTTACTGCTGACATGGATGAATTGTGTGGAGGCATGTGCAATAAAATGTATAAAATGGTTAAAATACTGTTGTAAATAATGGATTAAACTATGAATCAATTTGATAGAAGAATGTTAATGTTTAAAGTGTTCTTCACAAGAGTCATAGTTCGAGCTGGACCTACTGAAAAACACTGGTCCATCAAATACAGATGCATCAAGATGACATGTGAGCATTTACAAGCATCTCACAGGAAAAAAAAGAAGAAGATGTAGCCTCTCTGTAATCCTACTGAATAGATATTTCAACACTTTGGGGGTGAAGTGAAAGGAGGAGGGTAAATTAATCTCGCAGCAGGACAGTTTTGCTCACCTTGTCTCTGATTTATGCTGCAGTTTATCCTGCGTGCCAGGTTTTCATATCTGTCCAAATCGTACCAGAGCAAGAACATAAAAGGTTTCTACAGAATACTAATTCCATTTAAGGCGCTCGTCTGAATCTAAATCTTGCTGACTGACTCAGTGGAGGTTTTCTCAGAAGTGGGCACAGACAAAAGCCTTGGATGGCTTTATTCTGAGTGAATCAATTGAGTGCAATCTTTTGGTATCAAGCATCACATGTAACATTGATTGTGTCTGTTCTTTTTTGTTGCTCTATCAGAATCAATATTTGTATATTTCTAAATAAGGAGTCTACAGTGTCTGAGCTGTGGCTTTTCTTGTTATCACATTGATGCAGCTCTGTACAATTACCTGGAAGTTTAAAAGGGTACTTTCACTCTCGTGCTTTGAAGTGCACTGCCAGGACGCTACGTGTAGGTATATGCATGTACAAAACTAAAACTAAAATAAAATACAGAAAGGTATTTGTAATTGCTAGCTTCATGGTTTAGTTTATGCCTGTAAGAGTTAATTTGTTACAGAAATGTGCAAAAATAATCTTCTGTTATCACATTGATGCAGCTCTGTACAACTACCTGGAAGTTTAAATGGGTACTTTCACTCTCGTGCTTTGAAGTCTGCTTTTAAACATGCACTGCCAGGACGTTACATGTAGGTATATGCATGTACAAAACTAAAACTAAAATAAACTACAGAAAGGTATTTGTAATTGCTGGCTTCATGGTTTAGTTTCATGCCTGTAAGAGGTAATTTGTTACAGAAATGTGCAAAAATAATCTTCTAACATCCTGCCCACTTCATTTTAAAGGATTAGTTCACCTAAATTACAAATAAACATAGTTTCTCACTTTGTCATATATTACTGAGCCATGTAGGTACTGGAGTGGTGGAATCAGTAAAATTACTCAAATACTGTACTTAGTAAAATGTTGAGGCACTTGACTATCTGGGGTGGTGATGGCGCAGTGGCTATGATACCTTCCTTTGGTGTGGGAGACCTGGGTTCGATTCCCACTGCGATACATCAACTGATGTGTCCCTGAGCAAGACACTTAACCCCTAGTTGCTCCAGAGGCGTGTGACCTCTGACATATATAGCAATTGTAAGTCGCTTTGGATAAAAGCGTCAGCTAAATGACATGTAATGTAATGAGTATTTCAATTTTATTGTACTTTTTACTCCACAACATGTGTTAGGGTTTCTTACATTCCAAATTAAGATTTTACACACTAAACCTTTGATGATCTTATAAGAATATGATGCATTGATACAGATGTATTGAAAATACTTAATTAATTATTGCTACCTTGATGTATAAGTAATAGTAATCCATTGATATAATTTGTGACACTCACATGGCCATTTTTCTGCATGGAGAGCATTTACTTTTTATACTTTAAGTACATTTTGGTAACATTTTTAAGGTATAGTTAAGTAACATTTTCAATGCATGGCTTTTACTTGCAATGGAGTATTTTTACCATAGTGTTGCTACTTGAATTTTCATATTTTATATTTGCATTATTTTTCCACGCAGGCTATCAAATGTTTGCTGAGCAGTGCAGCTCTGTGGAGTTTAGGATGTGTCAACCACTCAGAAGCTTCAGTGACTCGTCGTGACAACATATCCAACACAAAATAAAACACACAATATCGCTTTTATTTGATAGAAATCTCTTTGGTGACTCTACAATACTCAGTTGGGTTTTAACCTAAAGCAAATACACATCACTATGAACACAAGGTACACCATATATATTTAAATTTGTGCTGGGGGGGCCTCTAGCTCACCCAGTAAGAGCGTGCGCCCCATGTAGGCTGAGTCCTTTGCAGCGGCGCGGGTTCAAATCCGAGCTGCTGCCCTTTGCTGCATGTCATTCCCCATCTCGCTCCCCCTTTCCTATCTATCCACTGTCTAACAAAGAGAAAAGCCCCAAAAAATAATCTTAAAAAAAAGAAGTTGTACTGGTTACATGCAGGCAGTGGTGGCAGTCCTGATGAAACGTTTCGGGTTGCAAATCCAGGAACAATGATTCTTTGTTCTCATCTGTTCTCCATGGTGAATTATGCCACCTGTCATTCAAACTGAGGTAACTCACATCTGTATCATGAACAAACACAAGTCAAGGGATGCGAAAATACACATGTTCACAAATGCTATACACTTTTGCTTTTCCTCCTCTACACAGAAAAATAATGAGCCTACACACAGTGGGGAACTTCACAGACCTCATTCAGTCAAAGATTCCTGCCTTCAAATCTCTTGTAATGCAGATAACAACATTGCGCTCCTCTTCACTCTGATGTGTATCCTCCAGCAGCATATTTCAGCCCAGTCAAGATAAATATCTCCTCTGCATATATTAAGTATTCTATTTCTGTCAACTTTATCAGGATTATTTGCTAATTAGAGTTACTATTTTATTTCAGATATGTCAACAAGCAATATTTTTAACAATTAATTAACCTAATTTTAGGTTATGTTGTGCTAGTCATTGACACAGTCACTCTGCCCTGTAGATGGTGACACATGCCAGGTGAGTCAGAATAACATCACTCCATAAAATCAATAGAATTGAAGGTTAAACTCACAGACAAAAAAAGACACACACTTATTAATAATGAGTCCAAAACGGTTCGTGTGGTTTAGATGTTTTAAATGTTGGAAGATTACTCTAAAGATCTCCGAGGGGTTGTGAGAAAAATCTTGGCAAAAGACTGGTATCACACAGAGAGAATGAGAGTTTAAAATGTGATGAGTAAATAATTACATTACTTTTTAAGAGACCGAAGCCCAAATTCATTAATAGCCCCATTCAAACCTCCATTAAGCATTTGTGCTTTCATTTGGATCTAAACACATCTGCACAATGCAACCTTAATGTTACAACTTTACACAGAGAAAGAAGCTGAAGGCAGACTTAGTGGCAAGACTAGATTAAAGTCTGATTACTCTGCAGGCTGAGTTTTCTGTTTGCAATCTGACCAAATGTCAGAACAATTTCAATAATCATGTTCAGTACAGAATGCTCTGTCCCTCAGGCTCCCGCTATAAATTATACCGTGTTCACGTCTTGCAGAAAATTGTAGTGGGATTGGTGCACAATAGTGAGAGGAATGAATATGAGCAATGTTTTGCATGTATGCAAAGCATTTGTATAGATTGTATTGTAAAGCTGCTACTCTCAGTGACTGCTGTTCATTCACAGTCAAGCCCAGAGTTCAATATGCATTTCCCCACTTTTGTTTACACTGAATTACATTTTATTGCCTTTACACACCCCTTCAGGTCAACACAACCCTGACCTCTACATTTTTTTAAATCGACAGCACACATTTTATTAAGTCTGGAGTGGAGTGTGTGTGTGTGTGTGTGTGTGTGTGTGTGTGTGTGTGTGTGTGTGTGTGTGTGTGTGTGTGCGTTTGGACTCACAACCTTGCAGATAAAGTACTAAGAAGATGACAAAGTCCCTGAACTACTTATTTCAGCTTAGAATATGTGAGGGCAAAATGTTTTGGCCCAGGGCAAATAAAAACATGTCAGCTCTGTCTTCTTTCTGTTTTTCTTTCTACATGAGCTTCCGTGTGCTGAATATGGCCTGTCAGCCTTCCTTATAAAAACTAAAAGCGTTGCAACTTGAGACACGTTTGTTGGTTTTAAGTCGATACATAACTCTGTGATTTAGACAAAACTGGTGATGTGACCTCAATCATTTTCTTCTGAAGCCATTATAGATATGATCACTGTTTTTGTTGTTGTTGCTTGCATATTTTTTTTCCAGCTTCATGTACACACATTAATTAAAATGTGCTCACAGGCAGCATAGTGGCTCACTGGTTAGCGCTATCGCCTCAGCAAGTATATGCACTGCTGAGTACTGAGTTTGATCCCTGGTCCGGGGCCTTTCTGTGTGGAAGTTAGCACTCTTTTGGCCTTAATCAATGTGTGGAAGGGCCGACACATCATCTAGGCCACACCTTGGATCTCATCATTTCCTAAGGGCTTTCAGTTTCTCTGGGAGAAATAACAGAAACTGGTATCTCAGATCACTTCCCCATCAGGTTTGAGATCAGTGTTCCACCACCCGCTATTAAGCCTGTCTCCTCAGCTTCTAGGCGCTGCTGCATCACCTCATCTTCAGCTGGAGAGTTTGCTTCTGCGTTTGTGGGCTCACAGTTTTATGTAAAGAATGGTCTGGTATCTCCCTCTTCCCCAGATAACATTCTCTCTGTGTTCCACTCCACATGCACTGAAATCCCAGACTCTATTGCCCCTCATCGGATTAAATCTATTAAACCTAAGGCGGACCCCTGGCTAAATGATACCACAAGGGCCCTTAGGCAACACTGCAGACAAGCTGAACGAAGATGGAAGAAGGACAATTATGCATCACTGGGTTTATTAAGGGACAGTCTAGCCACATACCAGAAGGCTGAGAAGGTGGCGAAGATGCACCATCTCTCTTCCGTCATAGCTAGCAGTTGCCATGAACCTAGAGTGTTATTTAATACTATTAACTTTGTTGTAAATCCATGCACCTCTGCTCCGGCAGATGTTTCAATCAGCACATGTGAGAAATTTCTCTGTTATTTTATCGACAAAGATTTTATCTGTCAGGAAAAACGCCAGTGCTAATTTTAAAGTGTTTGTACCTGCTTCTCCTGCACACTCAGCTGTGTTTGAGGAATTTAAACCAGTTTCACTGACGTTACTTAGTGAGGTTGTACAACACATGAAACCCACCAATGGTCCCCTAGACATTGTTCCCGCCAGAATGGTGAAGGAGGTTTTTAATAGCACCATTGGGTCGAGTCTTCTTACTTTTTTTAAATTCTTGTCTTAGTTTAGGTTCTGTCCCAGCTGCCTTTAAACATGCTGTGGTCAGGCCCCTACTTAAGAAGCCTAATCTTGACCCCACAGTGTTGTCAAATTTTAGACCAGTCTCTCATCTGCCTTTTCTTTCTAAGGTTTTGGAAAAAGTTGTTTTCATACAGTTACAAGCCTTTCTACAGCAGAACTCTGCGTTTGAAAAATTTCAATCTGGTTTCAGATCACGTCACAGTACTGAGTCTGCACTGTTGAGAGTACATAATGATATCCTTGTCTGTAGATGCCGGGAATCCTACTGTGCTCTTGGACCTCACAGCGGCTTTTGACACAGTGGACCATGCAGTCCTCCTCTCTCGCCTTGAGCATTGTGTAGGCATCAGAGGCTCGGCACTTGAATGGTTTAGCTCCTATTTGGCTAATAGGAGCTTTTCTATCATGATTGGTGACCTCTTCTAGTCAGCTGCTCCTCTCTCTTGTGGGGTTCCCCAGGGCTCAATTCTTGGCCCCATTCTGTTTTCTTTATATATGCTGCCTTTAGGGGCTATTATAGGAAAGCATAACCTTTTTTTTCATTTCATTGTTACGCAGATGATTTGCAAATCTATTTGCCTATGAAAGCAAATGACAGTGTTGCACTAAACTCCCTGCTTAGTTGTATCACTGATATTAAGCTGTGGCTTTCAGAAACCTTTCTTAATTTGAATGAAGATAAAACAGTGTATTATTTTCAGTACTTCAGGCACGCAAAATGGTCCAGCTTTGAGTTTGGAGCTCTAGCATCTTACACTAGGTCAGCTGTCAAAAACTTGGGGAACATGAAATTTGACAAGTAGATCAGTAATGTTGTTAGAATGAGCTTTTTCCAGCTTCCTCTCCTGGCTAAAGTTAAGCCTTTCCTCAACAGGCACGATCTAGAAAAGGCTATTCATGCCTTTATTAGTTCTAGGTTGGATTATTGTAATGCTCTTTATGTTGGTCTGAATCAGACCTCCATCTCACGTCTTCAACTTGTGCAAACTGCAGCTGCTCGCTTTTTAACAAACACATCCAGACGTGCACACATCACTCCTGTTCTCTACACCCTTCATTGGCTCCCTGTGCGTTTTAGAATCAATTTTAAGATTTTATTCTTTGCTTTCAAGGCCTTAAATGGTCTGGCCCCGGAGTATTTGTCTGAAATTTTAACTTTGCGGGAGCACAACCGGTCATTGCGTTCTTCAAACCAGCGACTTTTAGAAGTGCCAAGGTCTAGATATAAACGGTGGGGTGACCAGGATTTTGCAGTTGCTGCCCCGAGACTCTGGAACAAGTTACCCCCTGATATTCGCACTATTACAGATGTAGCTCTTTTTAGGTCCAAACTTAAAACGTATCTGTTTAGTCTGGCTTTTAATACGTAGCAGTGGTGTGACAATTTCATTCTTCTGTTTCTTTGTAACTATTTCTGATTTTACTGTTTTCTATGTTCTTTCTTTCTATTGTATGATATGTGTTTTTATTCTTGGTTTCGATGTTAAGCACTTTGGATACCTGCTGGTTGCTATAAAGTGCTATATAAATAAAGTTTGATTGATTGATTGATGTTCTCCTAGTCTTTGCGTGGGTTTCCTTCAGGTGCTTAACATGTATGTTAGGTTAGCCCTGATCAAAAGGCACTGGCAAAAGAGTTGGGGCTGTGGTTGCATCCTGTATAGGATAGGTTAAATGCAGAGGACACATTTCTTTTCTATGTATGTGAGAAATGACAATTAAAGCACATTTTTTTAACCTTTAACATCAAACATGCCCAAGTACATATTTTGTTGAATTGTTGTGTATTTGAGAAGTTTTACAAATAAACTTGGAGATTAATTTGAATGTCTTTGTTTTGCTATACTTCTCTAACTGTGACACACTCAGACACAGTGAGACAAAGTGAGATTTGTGTTTGTCTTCTTCTGCCTTTTTTTATTTATGTTTTCGCTTTCATTTCTCTTTCTCTCACACTTTTTTCTTCCACACCCCAGACTATATCCTCAGTGTGCCTTTTCTGTCTCCTGTGCTCTCCTGGTGATAACTTATGAGTGTGGGTGAGTGCTCCACCCATCAAAGCTTTAATGCCCTTCATTCCATGTGTATATATAATTACATGCAATATTTATACATAAAGTATGGGCATGAGGACCTACAGCAAATGTCTACATACAGTGCATTAGCATTACCGTATTGATTTTACACATCAGTGTAATTAACAGACAGTCCATCATTGAGAAGATTGGCAGCCTTCTATGGCCTCTGCACTGCAGTCTACTTTGTCCATGTGGGTCAGACTTTACAGGAAATCTGCGAAGAGTTCACAAGGTTCTCAGAGGAAGGTGCGCTTCCAACGTGTTTTTCTTCTTCAGTAAAAAAATGAAATAAAACAACAGTAAAGGAGCAGCTTTTTGTTGGGGCTGACAAGAAGCGACAACAACTAGCAACATCGTCTTTGTGAAAGGAGAAAATGGGGTTTATGGGAAATGGGTCTTAACTTTTCTGACATGTTTGCACTTTGCTGCTACCAGCTGCCTCAGCCACGGTCTAATCTGTAACACAATTAATATGACAATGTATACGTATAACCCCACATACACCCCTTACCTAATACAAACAGAATAATCTGAATTATTGGCAGAGTATCTTGTCACATACAGGGAATTTAGCTCTCCCTATATTAACAGTATGCACAGTACAGTCAACTTCAGTATACATACAAATACAGACAGCTAAAAGAGATAGCAAGATACATACAGACAAAAGCTGGACGACAAACAGTATATAACAGGTCAGATTGCTGCAGGGTTGTTGATGGCAAAGAATGCTGGAAAACATAATTGAATATGGATAAAATGTACTCTATATACAGAAAGGGTTTTATGTGCCTATATTGATGGAATATTATGTACAGTACATACTACAGTCTGCCTCGATGTACATCGATCTACATATGATAATGAAAGTATATTACACAGTGGGGGAAATAATGTTAAACACGTTTAACATTAAACATTTTCCAATGCAGCTATTCACATGAAATGTAGACCAGACATTTAACTCAATAAAGCTGCACAGATAAAGAAGATCCATAATAAAAGTTATGTGAAATAAAGTGGAATAACACAGGAAAAAAGAATCGAACATGCTAACTGGCATGTGTTTAATACTTGGTGGAGAAGCCTTTGTTTGCGATGTCAGCTTCAAGATGCTTCCTGTATGTCTCACATTGCTCAGGTGGGATTTTCTTTCACACAGACAAATAAATAAATTAAATCTTATAGATTCTTGGGGGCCCACTGGTGAATCTTGATCTTCCATTGCTTCAACAAATGTTATTGGCTTTAAGTCACGTGATTGACTGGCACACCAACACCTTTATTTTCTTTCTTTGCAAACAATAGACAGCCTCTTTTGCAATATGTTTTGGATCGTTCTAACTGTGTCTAGTTGTGCCTCAATGTCATCGTCCTGGTGGATGGCAACAGATTCTTTTCAGGAATGTCCTGGTGCATGGCTTCATTCATCTTCCCTTTGATAATTTGCATTCTGCTGCTGGTACCATGATAAGAAAAACAGCCCCCTACCATGATGCTTCCACCTCTGAACTGCACTGGTATTTTTAGGCTCATAGCTATTTCTCCTCCAAACATGGCATGTCGTATTGTTGCCGAAAGGCTTATGAAGTTTGCCACACAACATTTGAAGGGGAGCGTGCCTATGTTCCCACAGCCCTATGTTCCCACATTTCTAAAATTTCTTTTCCAAAATTAGGCCCTATGTTCCCACATTTCCTTTTTCATAAATTTGTATCATATTTTATATATATAATTTGGTAGCCAATTACACCCAAACTATTATCCAGTAGCAATGGACTACAGATGGAATGTAACCCTAACCCCTAACCCTAACCCTAACCCCTAAATAGGGCCTAATTTTAAGAAAAAAAACTTAGAAATGTGGGAACATAGGGCTGTGGGAACATATAGGGCTGACCCCATTTGAAGAAGCCTAAGGATTACAGGGAGAATGTAGTGTGGTCAGACAAGACAAATATTGAGCTGGTTAACTTGCTTAAAAAGGGAGTAGCACCGTTTTCGATGATAGCGATCAAACAACACTCACCATTTTATCTTTAGTGTCAATTTTATTCACAAGGCTGGACAGTGAGGAAGTGTCTAGCCACTGTTGCCTGGTGACTGCAGCACTGCCAGCACACCTAATTAGCTACAAACCATCACTGTATTTTTTTTACCAATGCACACGAGTAAACATCAGCCAGCAGACTTTGTTAATGGGGACACTGTGAGGAAACTGCATTGGAGTTGACTTTCAGGGAGGGGTAGGAGTCCCCGGGACAGGTTGTTCTTCCTGTTGTTTTATTTCCTTTGCTTTACTGTCAGAGTGTGGAAAGTCATTCGCTTGGACACTTGTGATCCTTGGTGGCTCTAGAGAGCTTTTACAATATACCACCTGGTAGAAAGCATAGCAATCTCACAAGAAGGCACTTAATTTGAATTATCATCCAAGGGAGGTTATTACATCCAGTATTTGATGTTTTTTTATAGAATGCTACTCTTTGTAATTAATCAGTTTAATTTGTGTCTCTTGCTCTTGTGTCTTTATTAAATTCTTGGCTTCTACTCTAAAGCGCTTCACATCCAGCTGGCTCTTGTTCTCATAAAAAGAAATGGAAGGCCGCCAGCCTCTGAGATTGAGTTCAGGATATGTCCTGGCCTCGAGGATGGACAAGGAGAGAGAGGGAAAGTGCCAGGAAGAACGACATTACATTTACTCAAGTTGAGGTTTTCTTTGTGTGATAGTAAGGCATGAGTAAGCTCTTCCATGGAGATTTCATGTGAGAATTCATTGCCTAGCTTTTCGTAAACTGATGAAAATGTCTGCTCTCTGTATATAAGAGACAGATGGGTAAAAGAAAGTAAAATACCATTAACTGTGGAGGACTGGTTTAACATATGTGATGTACAGCGAACCACCACCAGCTCCAGGATGTGGAAAGAATTTTGCTGGAAAGATATGATCAGGTTCTTTATTACTCCCAAAACAAAGAGCACATTTTCAACTACACAACAAACATGCTGGAGACGGTGTGGGGAGCAGAACGTAGGTCACACCCATGTTTTTTTGGGAATGTACTAAAATCAGAAATTATTGGAATGATGTGTGGGTAGAATTGAAGACAATACTGGGATATGAACTACCAAAGACTTGTGAAATATTATATCTGTGTAACCTGAGAGGGGATAATGTACAACATGAAGACGGATTCCTGGTTAAAATTCTGCTGGCTGCGACCAAGAAGGCAATCACCAGAAATTGGTGTAGAGAGGACCCTCCCACTCTGAGGAACTGGCTGGACGTAGTTGAGGAGATACTTAACATGGAAAGACTCACGTATATACTCCAGCAAGCAAAATACGATAAGAAATGCGAAAAATTGACAGAATACCAATCACAATGAAGAGTCACCACCGGAAACTTTGATGTCAGAGAACATGTACCCCACTGACGCTGTGCTGTGTTCTTTGTTCTTTATTGTTTATACCAAAAATCAATAAAATCTGAGTGAAAATAAAAAAAGAAAATGTCTGCTCTCGACTGCAGCCCTTGAGAAAACAGAGAAAAGTGATGAGAGAGCAGTTTTTAAAGTTTTTTATGAGTTACTGCTTCTATTTAACTCTTAAACACATTCTGCACAGACACACCGAGAAATTATGTGATTATGTCTTGTACTGCTGGCCAGTGACAGAACATCCGTGATTCCTCCTGTGTGAGGGGTAAGTGAGTCTAATTTTGTTTGTAGGTTTCTATGACAGCTTCTTACAAAGCAGACCTTGTCTTGGATCTTGAAAGAGCTCCAAGATCTTATATCCTGGTTTCATTCGTGAGCTGCCAATAAAATATTTGACTTAGGAAACAAACCAAGACTGCCTCTGTGACTATTGACTCTGTGATCAGAGCTGGTTCGAACTGATAACATTCCCAGCAGGCTGAGGAGTGCATTTTCCTCCTCATTGACTGATGAGTGTCCCACATCTCTGATCGCAGTCCCTGCTGTGGTTACAGCTGCTACCTGTCTGATTGGTCTGATTGGTCCCTCTACTGACCAGGAGGAGGTCAATAAAACAGCATAGGGTCTCATTTAGGTTGGTCACACAGAGTCCAAAGTCTCCTTCTGTCCAATATGTTTGACCTAAAATACTATTGAGACATAATACTTTCTTGTGATAACTTCAAAAGATTTTTTGGGATGTGAGATGCAGTTCTAACAACTGAAAAACTCATGTAAAAACAATTCGGCCAATAATGTGTTTGTGTTTCCGGATATCTATGTAGGCTATTTCCTACTTATTTGCATGCTAGGCCTATAACTGTATGCCTTTACAGAAATATTTTGTGTACCACATTCCTGGCTGTCTGGAGCTTTTGAAATAGCTACAACCAGGGGATAATAATATATTAAGCTGTCCAGAAATAATCACAATCTAATCACGTATACTAATTTGATTCTGTATGTCAAACGTGTAAACCATTTTATATGTTGTTAATCTGATGTTAATCACATTATTTGGGGTGGGAAAATATAACTTTCACATTTGTAAAAAAGAGTAGACGAATGTATTCATCGTTTGATCATTGATTTAATTATGTCAATTTGGATATATTAACAGAGAGGCAAAGACATTGTGGGACACTGTGGTTTTACTGACGTTGTATCGCTTGCAAGTTTGTGTTACCTGTATATATATTTTTGTTTTCTTTTAGTTTGTTTGTTACCTCTATATTTTATTTCTGCGGAATGCAAAGAGAAGGGAGTTTTGCCAGGTTCCGTCTGCGCTATGTTTGTCAATAAAGTTTGTTTTTGAAGCCAAGCAAGATGGCGGATTACGACTTGACTACCAAGATAGCTCATTTTCTGGACCGGCATTTGGTGTTTCCTCTTTTGGAATTCCTGTCTGTGAAAGAGGTACAACAGATTTTGCATCGCATAACGCCAACATATAATGCGGCTGTTCATTGGGGGGTATTTATACATAACAACACGGTTGTAGCGAGCACCGATTCATCCCCAGCCGGCTAGGCTATCTGTCACGTTAGATTACATTAGATAAACAGACAGTCAGCTAGCGGCTACACATTTATTTTAGTTTTTTTTATACCGGAGTGTTGCTGTACTGTTAGTGATAGTAGCAGTCAATTGCTGCGACTCCGCAAAACTGAGGTTGTTTTTTAGAGCTTTGGCTAACAAGCTTCTTATTGTCGTTAGCTAGCGTGTTAGCCTAACGTTTCAGCCATGGTTTCAGCTTAACGTTAGCGGATTAACGTTGGTTACAACCGGATGAATGGCATGAGTAGCACTGGCACACATGTCCTGTCGTTTCCCTTTTCTATTTTGTACAGTTGTTTCTAAATCTGAGTGTGTGTCCCACAGGAAACTAAATATTTTGTGTTTTTAATAACAGATATACAATGAAAAGGAACTTCTTCAAGGAAAGCTGGACCTCCTCAGCGAGACAAACATGGTGGATTTCGCCATGGATGTGTACAAAAACTTGTACCCGGACAAGGAAATTCCACACTGTAAGAAACACAGCAGATTAATAGTTTGTTTTGATTCCATACGTAAGGCAACTTTATTTATATAGCACATTTTAGCAACAAGGCAATTCAATTACTTTACACAACACATTAAAGAGCAATAAAAACAAATCCAAATACATATAATAGCTTAAATAGACTAAGACAGGTATTAAATGCAAGAATAAAAGTTACAGTACAGTGTAAGAAATTAACAATTGGTTTATTAAAAAATAATAAATTGATTTTAAAAAAGGCAGCATCAAACAAAAGTTTTCAGCCATTATTTAAAGGGAGTTTTCTTCCAGATATGTGGTTATTAATGATAATAATAATAATATATTTCTTTTCATAGCATTTTTTTCTGCCATAACATCTAGCTTTCAAACGGATAACATCTACATCTTGAGCACTGAGTGTGTACAAAAGTTTTTAGGTGGTACCTATTATTCATGTTTTATTTAATACATTTAAGCAAATGGAGGCAGACTATCAGTCATGTATTGAACCACTTAGTCAAAGGAAAGAATACAGTTGACGTCTTGTCATGTAGCCTCTGTGCCTGTGATGTCCCAACATTGACCATGCCACCTGAGCAGAACATAATAGTACCATAATCTGGAAAGTACTTGGTTACTGGTAGGAAAATATGTTTTTGCCTTTATCTGACTGTTTTGTGCTGTTGATTTTCCAACCAGATGAATAAATATTATTGGGGTTTTTGTTTTTTCTCTTAAAGTGCTCATATTATGCTTTTTGGCTTTTCCTCTTTCCTTTATTGTGTTCTATATCTTTTTGTGCACATTATTGGTTTACAAAGTGAAAAAGCCCAAAGTCCACCCAAAGGGACTTACCATCTCCAACAGAAAACACTGTTCACAAACAGCTCCAAACAGCTCTATTGTAGTCCAGCCTTCCGTGACAAACGTGCCTCACTTTGTAACACGTTATAATGCTCGCCTAGCTACTAGCATGGCACTCCCTCATACTCTGCAACTGACTAGCTAGCAGTACTTACTGCGCATGAGCGACTCCCAACAAAGATGGTACAGAAGTGAGATGTCTCACTCTGTAGCTAAAACAGAGAGCTCAACACACAGGGTGAAAAGAGGAGCTGCAGCAATGTGTAGGGCTGGGCACCGAAAGTCGATACTTTTATGGCACCAACAAAAATACCCAGATCCTATGAGTATCAAAAAATTATTTATCTTTTGGTGCAAAATTTCGGTTCCAAAAGCGTCTGAGCGCTTAAGCGCAAGCTTTCTGTCCTCTCTGCATATTGACACAGAGCGGAGCTCCGACCGACACTCGCGCGCGCGCGCAGAGGTGCGGACGGAGTAAACTACGTCGGCTCTGCAGTTTTGTTGAAGTCACAGTGAGTCACAGTGATGCTGATAAAGTGGTTTCAAGTGTGGTTACAGTTTTTCAAAACTTCACGCAGACAGCATTTGCTGCAATATGATATTAATAGCGAGCCGAAAGCGGTCGCATGCTGTTGTTTTACACTTCCTCTGAGACAAGCAGGCACAACAGTGGTTTCTGTGCCCTGATGACCGACTGACAGGCTGAGGTTGTAAGGAAAGGCAACTTTACTTCTACAGCACCTTTCAGCAACAAGGCAATTCAATTACATTCCTTTGTACTTAAGTTAGTTCTTCATTAGTTCAATGTTGACAACAGGGCAGTCACCAAGTTTATTGTTAAAGGTTTGTGTCATTATGCAGTTTGCTCTAAAAAGTCTTTGTTCTTTACATTCCTTTGTATTTTAGTTAGTTAAATATCAGCCTGTACACAATGTCATTTATTTATTTATTATTTATAATATGTTCATGTTGTGGCAAAAAGGTTTCTCTTTTTTTGTTAATTTTTATAATATATGTTGCGACAAGGACGCGTAATGAATGACCACATGAATTTCCCCTTGTGGGATAATAAAGTTTACCTTGACCTAGCAATGTGCAGCACAACAAATCTATAGTGGTTTCTGACAATTAGACCATGTAAACCTATTCTGATACAACCTCTAAATACAATTATGAACCTGAAAATGAGCATAATATGAGCACTTTAACCACTGCTGATGTAACAACATTGTGTTAGTGTGAGAATTGTTTCTGTTTCAGCTCTGAAGGAGAAGAGGAGTACTGTGGTGGCCCAACTGAAGCAGCTCCAGTCAGAGACAGAGCCAATTGTCAAGATGTTTGAAGACCCCGAGACGACTCGACAGATGCAGTCCACGAGGTCAGATCAGCTTGTCAAAGAAATGCATCTGTCTTAAATACTTTGCTCATTCTATATTATAGAACTGACAGTATTATAATACATGTGAAAGTATGTATGTGGACTGTAAATGGCTCATCTATTGATCTATTGTTTTATTCTTCATCAGAGATGGGAGGATGCTCTTTGACTATCTTTCAGAGAAACACAATGTAAGTTTTAAAATGTTAAAAGGATTTATTCACACACCTATTGTTCTATAAAGAATGCACTGCATCTTTTAAGGCGGGATGCACAATGTGCTTTGTTTCCATAACAACCAGCTGCCACTGTGAGCCAGCAGGACTGTTTTCCAAATCTCAGAATCTTAAAACATCCAACACCACCCACCAATGTGCTCATTATGCACTGTGTAATGATGATCAATGATCAGAGTAACTACTTGCAACTTTTCTACCAATGGTTTCTTTATTTTACTTTTTTTGTATAAGTTATATAAAAAAAATATTGTCCACATCATGTACACTACCCTCAAAGAAGGGATTGTTGTCATTGTGAAAAAGAACAGGCTTTGTTTTGCCTGGCAAGATGAAAGATGCCAACACATTCTCCAATCAGCCAGAATCTGCCAGCCTTGCATCCTCTAACAATTAGCTTTCTTTGAGGAAAAAATAAAGCTAGGGTGCTAGCAGTTTGAAAAACAGTGGATTAGTTGACTGTACTCCAGGGCTATCGACTGTTGAAAGCCACGTTCATTATAGCTAGGCCTGCACGATTCGGGGAAAAATATGAATCACGATTGTTTAGCTTAGAATTGATATCATGATTCCCTGCCACAATGTTTTTCTCACGAAGTGTAATGTTTATTGCACACATGAACCATGACAAAACAAAACAAATTGGCAGTACCAAACATAGATTTTTGGCACCTATAGCACATTACGCATCAACACAAGCCTGTAAACATAGAGGCTTCAATGAATAAAGAAAATAAAGTACATACTGGCCAGGACAGTAAGCTACCAAAAATAGTGACCTATAACACACTGAACTAAATATGGCCCTGATACAGGCTCTATCTGAACTCCTTGAACATGTCTTTACATAATTAAAACATGTTAATGTCAATGTCAAATGCTTTTAATAAATTAATTGAAGGAGAAAAAAAAGAAAGAAAAAGCATCAAAGTCATTTAAAAATGAAATCGCAAACGGGGTGAATCGAGATGGCGATTTTATAACGATTTATCGTGCAGCCCTAATTATAGCTTTAATAATGTGCCACACCTTTTTAAAATTGAATTTCCCCTTGGGAATAATACTTAACCTCCATATAACTGGATGCTTGTCAGTTTTCAACCTTGTTCAATGTGATTTTAATTTATATTTCCCTTGTTTATTTATTTCTTAGTTTCGCCAAGAATACCTGGACACACTGTACAGGTACGCCAAATTCCAGTACGAGTGCGGTAACTACTCTGGGGCTGCAGAATACCTATACTTCTTCCGTGTCCTGGTAAGAATAACCACATAAGAATAGAAAATGTTAATTGCAAGCCACAATAGATTCAGTTGTGTTCATCTATTTTTTTTAAATTATCATTTCCAAAATACTGCTCAGTCTGTTTTGATTATGATACACTGAACTTGTTGCTCAGGTTCCCTCAACAGACAGGAATGCCTTGAGCTCTCTGTGGGGGAAACTGGCCTCTGAGATCCTGATGCAGAACTGGGAAGCAGCCATGGAGGATCTCACTCGACTAAGGGAGACTATAGATAACAATGTAAGTGAATAATTCTTTTAAGATGCTTACAGATGTTATCAAGATTAGCTAGTGTGTACATTAGCAATATAGAGATAAAATGAGATGAGCCAAGCAGCACATAGCAACATGAAATGATATTTGCAGTTTCTGGTAAACGTTGAAGTAGAAAATTGCATTACAATTGAGAGTGGAGCTCATTTTATGAAATGTCAGAATCAGTACCAGTGTATCCCGACTGAAATCAAATAAAAGTGTACCCAGATGAAAGTCGAATGAATGATCTACTGCTATTTATAGGTCATTTACCTCAGAAGTTACTATGTGAACCTGCTTCTTGACCGTTTCTCTGCATTTGGCAGGAACGTCATTGAACGTGGGTCTGAATTGTATTCATAGGTATTCTTGTTCTAAAAACATTGTCTGCTGCAACATTTCATAACCTCTACCATTTGTGTCCCCTCTCTCCCTTCAGTCTGTGAGCTCTCCTCTTCAGTCACTCCAGCAGAGGACCTGGCTCATCCACTGGTCCCTCTTTGTGTTCTTCAACCATCCTAAAGGCAGAGACAACATCGTCGAGCTCTTCCTCTATCAGCCTCAGTGAGTCTAGATGTTTTTACTTCAATTTTATTTATAGTGTCAAATCATAGCAGCAGTGATCTCAGGACACTTTACAGATAGAGTAGGTCTAGAACCACATTCTATAATTTACAAAGACCTAACAATTTCCCCCAGTGTTTTCAATATATAACAAAAAACAGGCACGCATATACACCGGCTGGCACGTACAAACTGGCTGTTTCCCTTTCCTTTATTGTGTTTATATATCTTTTTTGTGCATGTTATAGGTTTACAAAGTGAAAAATCCAAAACTCCATCCCAAAGGGACTTACCATCTCCAACAGAAAACACTGTTTACAAACTGCTCCAAACAGCTCTAATGTAGTCCAGCCTTTACTTCTGTGACAAACGTACATCACTTTGTAACACGTTATAATGCTCGCCTAGCTGCTAGCGTGGCACGACCTCATACTCTGACTTACCTAGTTACTGTGCATGTGCGACTCCCAAAAAAGATGGAATAGAAGTGTGATGTCTCACTCTGTAGCTAAAACAGAGAGCTCAACACACAGGGTGAAAAGAGGAGCTGCAGAAATGTGCAGTACAACAAAAATATGGTGTTTTTTGAACATTAAACCACATAAACCTATTCTATTGAAAAATACTTGTTTGATGGACAGCCTTGTTGTTCATGTCAGTTTATTTTCTAAATGAAATAATTTTTTTATGTTTTGTTTAGTAAAATGACTTATGGTACCCAATTTCATTGTGATGGCAACTAATAGTGATGACACTGTGTGCTGCCTTTGTGTTTTTCAGGTATCTGAATGCCATCCAGACAATGTGTCCACATATCCTGCGATACCTTACAACTGCAGTCATCACCAACAAAGACGTACGGAAGCGCAGACAGGTTCTCAAGGATTTGGTGAAAGTCATTCAACAGGTAAGATTAATAAATGTAAGCAGATTTGGCTCTGGGATTTAGTCAACATATAAATGGTGGTTTCTCTCTCACTTCCGCAGGAGTCGTATACATATAAGGACCCGATCACAGAGTTTGTGGAGTGTCTCTATGTGAACTTCGACTTTGACAGCGCCCAGAAGAAGCTAAGGGAATGTGAGTCGGTAAGGATAGCTTCCTAAAGTTTCTCCTGCTTGACAGTGTGTGTTTGTCATGGTGCACAGGCTTAAATTGCCCTATAAAAGTTAGCTGTCTCCTGAGACTGAGGGGTAATATGAAGTTTCCCTTAGCTATGGTGCTCTGATCTCCTGAGTCCCAGGCATTTAACTTTGCAGCTATTGAGCCTCAGCAAATCCATGTCTGGCCTGATTTGCTGGCTCTTAACTTTTATTCATTTTGATTTTCAAAGCGGAACAGCTGTCAGATTTGGGGCTTGGTTGCCTTCTCTTTAGAAACCCTTGACTGCAGTTTTTTCAGTTGTGTCAAGGGACAACTTTGTGCATTTTCTCAGCACTCTGATCAATTGGCTTTTACCCCTCTTGCGTCAATCATGCAGTGATTGTGAAGGCCTCAACTATGCTGTCAGATATGGACTGTGAGCATAATGACAGAAGAATAAAGATAGTTCATTAAGTCATTCTGTTGTCATGGATTCTGCTGGCTTTTAATGACCAGGGGAATTTAAATGTACATGTTTTTGTTAATTGCCCCTCTAGAGATCAACAGCTCATCCTAATGAAATAAATAAAAATCCCATGGTGTTTTTCTCTTGCTGTTTGCGTTTCTTTTTTTAAAGAATTAAAGTTTTCTGTTTCAGAACTTTTTGATTGATGTAAGATGTTAATGTCTGCAGTGGATCTGATTTTTCTCGATCACAAGATGTGAAAAATCCCAGACACTAATATATTGATAAATTTAAGCTCTTCTGGAGATTTGAGGTGGCCAAACATCCCATTTGATGTTTCTGTGACCGTTGCTTTAAAACCACAGATAGAGAAGTCACAACTTAATCTCCTACAAAACACTCCGTTGATGGCTTTATGATTCATGTTGGGTGGCAGGCTGGTTCCATGTTTTCTCTTAAAAGAGCTTGGCAACAATGATGGAGAAAAAAGTGAATTAATTACCTCAAAAAACATGCCTTGTGTGTACATTAAATATAGCTGTGATTAGCATTTTGGCTTATGTTTTATGTAAAAGCAGAACATTTTCTTGTGATTTTCTTTAAACAGTCTTTTGAACAGTAATATATCTCAACATCAGTACATGATTTAGCCTTCACACCAAAGGACGCTCCTATACAGCAGATAACCTGAAGAGATTTGGAAGCACATTGATGCATATATGTGCATTTTAATGATATGTATAGTATAGTAGTTTGACAAGACAAAAATATCCCCATTATTATACAAACCAGATATCCACTACAAAACTGTCTTATAAATGCTCTGAATTGTGCGGTTGGATAGTTTTGACCAGGACATTTTAATGTATGGGTGGATAAACCAATAGCTGGAAATTCTGCTGCAAAACAGCCCGACCACAGGAAATAGTTTCCAGCACATCAAAAGTGATTGTCTTGTGGTGCTATTATGTACTCTAGTGTACTCAAAGTATATCTATCATTCCAGTAAAACATGGATATGGTTTGAGATTAGACCTGTACACATATACCTTTTGAATATGACACTACCTATATGCATTATATGTATGTATGTATGTATGCTGGCAGAGAAACTACAACTGCATTTTTCATACACCTATACATGAATGCCTCGTATGTGTATAAAGTGATTTTCTTTGTTCCTTCAGGTTCTTGTGAATGACTTCTTCCTGGTCGCTTGCCTTGAGGATTTCATTGAGAATGCCCGTCTCTTCATCTTTGAGACCTTTTGTCGGATTCATCAGTGTATCAGCATCAGGTAAACGTCTTCGTAATAGGCGTTCTTGTCAGGAACAGTGTGTGCACTGCCTTGTATTTGTGAAAGCACAGTTTCTGAGAAAAAAACACTGAAAGATCTTTTCAACTTCTCTACCCAGATGTTCTTCTGTGATTTGACTTTTCAGTGCTGCCACTGTAATTCATCGTGTTATTCATGTCCTCCTAGTTTTTCAAGTATATTCAATAGTGAACTGTAAAAAGGGAAATTGGGGACTTTGGATTCCCTCAAAAGATAGTTACTTAAATGAAATGCCCCCCTCCTCCTTCACTCTCTCCACTCAGCATGCTGGCAGACAAGCTCAACATGACGCCGGAGGAGGCGGAGAGGTGGATCGTCAACCTCATCCGTAACGCCAGACTCGATGCCAAGATCGACTCCAAGCTGGTGAGGCTCTGCATTTACTGATCCACCTTCAGTTAGATGCTCTCCAAATCACCAAGCCTAGCATAAACAGCTCTGTTTAGACTACTAATGTAGGTAGTAGTATATTAGGCAATTTATTTATTTTTGCTCTTGTAAAAAGACTGAAAGCAGCATCCAAGGATTTAAGTAGTGGTGTGCTTACCACTTCTATGGTAGTCAGTCCTTCAGAAATATAAATTCTTGTGAATTTGTTCCTCAGGCTCATGTGGTGATGGGCAACAATGCAGTGTCGCCGTACCAGCAGGTGATCGAGAAAACCAAGAGCCTGTCCTTTCGTAGCCAGATGTTGGCAATGAACATAGAGAAGAAGATGGCCCACAGCAACAGGAATGAGGTAGACAAAGCACTAAACGTGTAGGGATGTGAACTTTGAACCTTTAGTAGTATTTACTGTTAGGGGGAAGAAGATATAAATTCGGCATAGGGCTGGGCGATATGGACCAAAAATAATATCTTGGTATTATTGGCTGAATGACGATACATGTTATATATATCGGTATTTTCCTACAAAGTGGGCTAAATGTTCATTTGGAAGTCAAAGCCACATGTGAGATGTCACAAGCACTTAAAGCACTAAAACAGACCAACAGATCAAATCAAATGCAAAGACAGGGTTTTAGCTACAAAACCTGTAAATGAGAAAATATCTAAAATAAATAGCCTGTATTAAATAAAAACATAAAAACAGGCCTATCTAATTTTGGAACAAATCTCTTTTTACCTCATTATAAAGTAGTTTGAGCATTTGTTCTAATGTTTGTTTTGTTTTTGTGCTATTTTTCTCAGACACCAAACTGGGCTGCTCAAGACACCGGCTTCTACTAAAATGGAAATTGACTTAATGAGGATGCAGATGGCTCTAATGGATATTATTCAGGCTTTTTTTTATTGAATTCATTAATTTATCAGTTTAGAAACTATTGTTATTTATTAACTGGCAGCTTAACTTCTTGAAGGTATTATTTATTAAGTGGACACTCTCTTCATCATAACTTATTTGGAATCTGGTGTGTGTTAATTAGGTGTTAATTTTTCAATTATTCACCCAAATGATCCAACCAGAACTGTCCTAAATTAACATTAAACATTATTTTGCCTCTTCAGAGAGATTTGTTTCTTCTTTCCTTAATTAATAATTGACCACTAGATGGTGCACTTGGTTTATTTTTGTTTTCTACTGTCTGCAAACAGTTGTAGCATTTCAGACTCTCTGCCAGGCTGTAGTTCCTACTACAGCATTTGAATTTAAAATTTATCGTAAAACTAAGAACAGACCGATACAAAATTGACCTATAAATAAAATTTGCTTTGAAAGGAGATACTGAACTTGGCTCTCCTGCAACCTCGTTGACGTAGGAGAGGCACAAATGATTTGGTAATTGAAAAGGAACACTGTTGATGTGGAGATCAAATTGGATAGAAAGCACTGCAACGGCAACTCACAAGACAGATCAGTCACACTTCATTTTCAAGGCTCCTGTCTATTGTCAGTTGGATGTTTCTGCTCGTGCAGTAAATGTTTAACCACACCTTATTTTTGAATATTGAATGACGCTGCAAAACCTACTCAATTTCAGCATATCCTCAACAAATATTTGACTTTGACTGTAAATTTACTTTCAAACTACTCTTCAGTACACAGTAACATGCAGCTGTAAGGAACAGGGCTTATTTAAAACCTGTTAGGTGAGTTGTAATGGTCAATCAAAGTGCACTCTTAAGTCACCCTTTCTTACACTGTTTATGAGATCTAAACTGGTATGTGCAGTTTCTCAATCACCCCTCTGTCAAAATACTGCTGGCAGGTGTACAGGTAAAGACGGGACTGTGCCCCAGGTGCATTCCTGAGTCGCCCCTCAGAATTACAGCCTCTTGGACCATGTGAGAGAACTCCTTCTGATGTTCAGCCTGGGAGTGCCTGACAGTTATGCCTGCTGCTGTAACTCCTAGCCACTCCTCCAAACTGTTTTCCTTACACACACACACACACACTTTTCCAGGACTCAGTAAAACACAACAAACACATAGGCAAGCTAACACACATGCCTACACACACTTAGAGCTGACGTGGGCTAAGGTCTGTGCACGGCTCCTTCTGGAACAGCTGGTATCCATCTGTGGTTGCCGTTGCTCTGGCTGCTGCTTCTTCCTGCTGCTGTAGGCATTGCAGCTACCCCGAGAGGACACAAAACCGGCCCACTGCAACCCATTCATGAGCTCTGCTGCAATCACACTCTGGGAATCAGACTTTGTAGATAGTGAGGCTCTACTGGTGACAAGCAGTGTGCTCACCAGGCTTCAGTATGGATATCCTGACAGCATGGGCTGTCACTAACCCAGCTGTGGCCCGGCTCCTCTGGGTCCTAGTTCTGGTAGTGGCCACCCTCCTGGTCTGGCTCTTCTTCTTCTGCTGCTACAGTTGGAACCAGAGATCCTCGCCCTCCCTGGAGAGGTATCTGGCAGGTAGGTGGGCCCTCAACCCCCTCAACCTCTCTGTGTGTGTTTGGAGGCCTTACAACAAGACTAATGATGCTTACTGTGAAGTTTTAACTTTAACAATTCAGGCTTAGTTTGACGAGGAGGAACACTCAGTGGAATTTTTTTTTTTCCAAGTCCGGTAATTGTAAATTGTTAGTGTTTCCTTTCCAAGATGGCAGTATCCACATTTTCCACAAAGTGCCAGCTCTTGTTGGCTCTGCCTTCATTTTGTGGTTGTTCTGATTACTGTTTAAATGTGCTTGTACCCATGTGAGAGGATACAATGGATCTTTCATACTTTTTAGTACAATAAAACATGTTTATTTTTAGGACGTTGCTGTGAGCAATCACAGGCATACTTTTCTGTTTAACTAAGAATGTGAAACTACACTTTAGTGTTTTACCACACTCACAGAATGTGAGCTTAATGATATGTTACAAATGTGACATGATGTAACATCAGCTTAGCTCAAGCCTACAAGTTACAGTGATTTACAGAGTCATTATAACCTGCAAGTCACTGCAAGAAACGTGCATTTGCAATGAACCGTAACTCTTGTCATCTCTGCTGCACTATAGATATTTTAAAGCAATATCACGTTTACCACATCATGTGGGTAGTTGATAAAATGATTGTCTCACATTTTGTGTTCCTATATTGTTCTGTCTAAGGTAATATTTGATTTTTTTTTTTTTTTTTTTTCATACAGTGATGGTGAAGCACTCCAAATCTAAAGCCCCGACTCAGGTGAGAGCATTTCTCTCATACGAGCGACTTTGTTCTGTCCGTTTTAATGAACAACTTCTTTATTTGAATTAAAAATGCAAATTAAAAAACACTTCTCATGCATTACATTTCTGCATTACCATGATGAAGTCCTCAAAGTGCAGTCTGCTTTCATTGATCATTCATCTTGCATTTCAGCTTGTAACGCCTCCTTCATACTTCAGAGGTCCTCATTCACTTGCACTTTGCTCAGTTTCATACAACCAGCCTGCAGGAGCACACAAGACCAACAAGCTTGACACGTTCATTATTACTTATTTTGTCTGCTGAACCATATTATTTAACTAACACACAGCTTAGAATGAGTTCCTAAAGCAGGTCAGCAGCATTTAAATTGGTAAACTGCCTGCACATCATTGTTGAGCTTTAAGGGTGTATGGAACTATTTCTTTAAAACCCCGTTAATAATTAGGAAATAATAATTCACAACATTTTCATATTTAAAATGTTAGCAAGACTAAGAGTCTCATTGACAACGCTAATATGATGATGTTTAGCAAGTGTACTGTTTACCATGTTCACCATCTTAGTTGGTGTTAGCATGCTAACATTTGCTAATTATTATTAGCAAAGTACAGCTGAGACTGCTGGGAATATCTGTTTTGCAGGCAAAGTTAAAAGTTGAACAATTAAAACAAACTGATGATAGCACAAAATGAAAAATTAAGGAATAACCATAAGTTATTACAATTCATCCTGAGGGGAACACAAGTGTCTGAACCTGGTCTGAAACTAATTTCATGGCAATCCAATAGTTGTTGAGACATTTCACTGAAAACGTGATGTTAACCTCATGGTGGCGCTAGAAGAAAAGTCAGAGGATCACCAAAGATATGCTGATGAATCATCTTGGAACAATGAATGTCTGTACCGAATTTAGTGTCAATCCATCCAGTAGTTGTTCAGATATTTCACTCTTGACCAAATTGGCTAAAACCTTTTAGAACTTAATGTTTTTGACTTGTGTAGCACTGCAGTGTTTCAACCTGTGTATCCTGTTTTTACATTTGATGTTCTTTCTCAGTAATAGGGGTAGGTGATGCATTTAATGTTTCCAGCATGAGCAACAGTGTTCCTTCATGCAGTAAATACAAGAGGAACTGGCTTTTGCTGAAGCACAAAACAAAGTACATTGTTCTTCAAAGACATTTGAACAGCATGCAACACTGATGCATCTACTACAGTTTGTGAATACAAGTCATAGAATATGAATACAATACACCTATTTAATGGACCCTCTTCAGCTCTAACCCCCTCTTGTCCCATCTCGTTTATATAATTCCTATATAATCTATGTACTGTAATATAACCTCTCAGCAGCTGCAGCTTTATCACATGGCAATTCTATTACTAAGTATCCTACGAGTGGCTCATGTTATACTGAAATATCTGCAACTGTACTGGCCTCACTCAGTGTGTTTTGGCACAGTCATTATGAGTGTTGTTACACAGTGGAGAAGCACTGTGCAGTCATTATGTGTGATAAGCTTGAGAGGCTCTCTGAAATGGCTCCATGAGTGAAGCCCTTTGTCTGTTTGGCCATAACACCCAACAGAGGTCCTGCAGTAGCCAGTGTATGGACAAAGAGACATGTGAGGTCTCCGTCTGGAGAACAGAGCTGCACAAAGCTATTGATGTAATACAGTGACCATAAGTTATTAGGCTGTCAGTCTCTATTTTGAATCCGATCACATACACACAAAGCTAAATACTGTATAAGCATGCACTTCCATGTTTTAGAAGAATGGGCAGCGGTGTTAAAGCTCAAACTGCAATCACTGTAGTGCAATAATTTCTTCAAAAGACACTATGAGGCTGTGGGAGGGGTCCATGAATATTCCCATCATGATCTGCGTCTGCTGGTGGTTGGAGGTTACAGCAGAGCTGAGCGGCCTTACATTTCTATGTGTCACGCTGTGGGATACGTGAATGATTTCATTATGATTGCATGGGATTTTCTAGAACAGAATGAAAGAAAGGCTTGTTCATTTTTTTGTCAATGGAAATGTCTCTCATGTATTCTGTTTTAATTCACAGCAAAGAGAGGTACGGTGGCCCTGAGAGCTTAACGCACTGCAACTTCAAAAAACAAATTGGTGAATTTGTTTTCTCCTTTTGCTTGTGTTTTCTTAAGATGCAGTGCGTTGAGTTTTCTTAGAAAGGACAATAACTCCTTTCAAAATATTGCATGCCTAAAAACTCTTAACGGCTGATGAGATGTAAGACAGAAGTTATCCATTCAGAAAGAAAATTATCTACAGTTCATGACTCCTCCCAAAGGATATAGAAATAATTGTAATTTGATGCATAATAGACTATACTGTATGAACATTGGCATTTACAATTGTAAAATATAGCTCATCCACTCTGTAATTAAAATGTCAGGTAAAAACTTACTTAACTTTCAAAAGTTCCACAGTTCCCATTCAATTACACTATATGATTTTTTACTTGGGTGCAAAAACCTAATTTTATGTATTTTAATTCCTCTTCATGGAATTTCAGCAGCAGGAAAAACAAAACCTAATTTGTTTACCTGACAGCTCTAATTATAATCACTGGCCTCTGAATAAGGGGCTTTTGTCCGGCTCAGTCGGTGCATGCCAGATATTGAGAGCTGCTGTTTTCTCTAATTGGAGAATGGACTTTTCTTGTGGCAAATATTAGAAACAAGCCTTAATTTGGAAAAAACTGAACTTGGTCCCATGTCGGATGTTATGTTCACTAATTTGGTGTTTTTTCTTCCTAAACTATGTTTTTTGGCAGAATGGGGAAGCTTCTGAAACATCATGTTGTAGCTGAAGCTCAGAACTAAAACCTTTTGAATAAAAGTATTTATGTCAGAGAGGCAGCTGCTTAAAGCTTAAAGCTAACACAGTAGGGACAACTCTGCTGTGATGATCAGGTTAATAATAACGTTAAAAAATTAAATGCACTTTGTCATTTCAGAGGAAGAAAAAGCTTAAAGAGAAGCCAGCTGCTTCTGCCCAGTCAGAGAAAGTTGTGGTGAAGGAGTCTGTGGCCCTTGGACAGGAGCCACCATGTCCGGCAATCAGGAAAAGGAAGAGACGACCTCTTAAAGTCGGCATGGAAACTGTGACTGCAGTGAGATCACAGAAGGTGAGGAATGTTTCTCCACTGTGCGTCATCAAAGGCCTGGTTTCCTGGCATTACAGGACTACTTTCTCCACTGTGTTTGGTTTAGTAAGTCCGTTTTGGACCTTTTACTGCAATTTATTTGGATTTGAGCTGTTCTGAGGGCTAAGCTGTTGTAAACTTAAAGTGCAGAAATAACTAATGCGTGTTCAGCATCATAAAAAATGTTTTCCATGGACACATTATATCAGCTCATTAGTAATAACATAGAGTACTTAACATACTCCTCAAGTATTCAAACGTGCAAACTTCAGGCAATCACCCGAAGAGTATTTGGAGTTATGATAAAATAGCCTTTTTTGTTCACATGGCTTGTTTATGACTGAATGATTTACCACTGCATCCTTCACCTTCCTCTGAGCTCCACTGCTCTCTGGCCTTATAACCCTTGTGTTGTCTTCCTGTCAACCTTGAAAAAAACACTTTTTTTTCGACGTTTCTGACGCCTTTTTTTCACAGTTTGTTTTTGCTTTTTCCAACATTTTAAATTGTTAAATTTTTCTTCTACACATTTTCAGCGCTTATTTCTACGTCCCATATTTTCTGATATAAAACAAAAATTGAAAACGGGTCAATTTAACCCGAAGTCAACACAAGGGTTTTAAAGTACTTGGTTGATCAGGTTGACCCTTCAGCATAATGGGTACTAAGCAGGCACAGACACTGGGATTCAGAACTGATGGCATGCACGCATCGTTTATGAACACAAGAATGGGCTCAGAGTGAGACTGAGCCAGCACGTCACCTCCCCCAGACTCCACCATGCCCTTTGCTTCATTCTACAAATGGGAGAACTAATAATGTAGTAGGGCCACACAAACAAACAAGCAATATATCATTCATGGTGTTGTGATTACATAATGGCTCAGCATGACAGTTTTTAATTTGACTCAGTACAACTTGGCCCCATTTGGAGCGAAGAAGAAACTTGAAAAACATGATGCAGAATAAACAACTCGCATGGCAAAAGGAGATTAAATGGAACAGATTTTCTGATTAATAGTTCTGTTTATTTGCATTTTTATGACATCAAAGTGCAGACAGAGGTCAGCTGGCAGACACTACACATTGAACATACAGTAGACTGAATGTTGGACTGCCACTAACAGCAGTTTCTCGTATTAATTTTTACATAATTCTACATTTAAGGATCACATGAATACTTGAATGTTAATAGGTATATTAATAATGTAATCTCCAACATCATTTAGGAATAGTTTGGGGAGCCAAGTCTATTTGGGCGAACTTTTTGTTTGTATACATCATGACAGCATATTTTAACCATATGAAAAAATACTCAACACAAGGTCCAATTACAGTGTATTTTCTAGAGCTGTCAACCACATGTCATGGTCTTTTTGGGATTCATGGGATGGAGTTACTCAGTTTACATGGAGAATGATTTATTTGTCTTCACTTCGGTTATTATCACGTTATTATACTTTAAGACAACCAACTTCAAACTTGGAATTACAAGGCTCTGTCAGGATTAAATACATTTGTCCAAAACCACCTGGCAAAATTATTGTCAACTTTGTTTTTTTTTCTCCATTTAATCCCAAAAGATCCATTTTAAATAATATATATTGTTAATATACTTTTGACAAGCTTGAGTGGAAAACTAACACCAGTTCTGTCCTGAGCACACGCATATGGGTTAAAGTAACACTTGATGTAAGTAAGGGTATGGAATCCATATGCTTACGATCACAGCAGCCATCTGTTTCCACATGCAGGACAGATGCTGAGCTCAGCAGTAGTGTGCTGGCATTGCCTCTCTTGCAACAGCATCCTGAAGGTGTGAAGTTCGAGTAGAATATGTGTGAATATAATTGATTTATGATCGTTTATTCACTTAAAATGAGCACAATAAGAAATACAATAGGCTGATATATAGTTCTTCCACGAGCTTTACATTAAACCATTGCCACTAAAGAAAAAAAAAACACCGACTGAACGGTGTAACGTGTGAAGAAGCCCCTGCCTCTGCATGCTGCGATCAACCTGATCGGAGCTCAGTTTTCACATGCGCACCGAGCATGCAATCAGATCTCTCTTCTCATCTTCATCCTAATGCGTGCCTGCTGTTTAGCGACAACTTCAACCACCAGGAAGGCATGCAGGCGGAGGCAGCAGATTCTTCCTCTGTGCTCGCCCTGCAGCCCGGATCAGTCCAGGTCTGACCGGCTGAACATCCCAGAGCACAGGATACTGCAGGACGCAGGCGCGACCCTCGCTGCGGCTGAGGATGATGCTTCTCTAAGTTTGAGCGGATCTAACTGGGACGAATCCGCCGACTGTACCACTACAATAAACAGATTTTTGCGATTGTTCATCTAGGACCAAAAACAGCTGTCATCCTGGATATTTTTCGCGTGAGTAAACCGGGAATACAGATTATCCATAATTCATGTTTTGCCGCATCGCCGACGCTGTTAATCACATGATTTAGTGGTACTGAAAAAAAACTCCAGGTTAGAAAAAAATCCGACCTATCTCTACTATAAGAAAATGCGAGTTTTTTTTTTTTTTTTTTTTGCATATTCCAAACCTGTCAGACAGCAGGTGCACCTCCCAGGTATCACTGCAGCCTGCAGGTCAAAGATTTCAGGTGTTGCGATGCAGTGCAGCTCTTTCTGGGAAGTATCCAGACTTGACAGCTTTATCTGTCAAGTGATGATCAACAGATCCAGTCTTAATGAAGTGCATCCCAGTTTCAAGGGGAGAAGACAAAGAGGGAGAGAGAGAGGAGCCTCAGTCAGCTGTCAGTGTGATTCAACCACTGTCAGTCTGTTCATACCAGCATACACCACAACTTTCTTCCATTTGTCCTGAGAGTTTCAGGAGCATACTATTTACAGCTCCTCAGGGTTGCCTGGTAACTATGGATCACCCTGAGGCTTTCAGCTTGCTTGGGTGAAGGCCATACAAGAAAGCAGCCAGTCTGAATAGTAATGGGTTAGAGACAGGAGGTGAGAAGTAATCTTGTCATTAGAGATGTTTATTGGGTGTACTATTAAGTCAAAGCAGCAGATGATTGCATGGCTACTGAATAGATCAAGGCTCTGCAGTACAGTGATGAAAATGGCATGAAAATGGCTCACACTTTGCTGCCTGACTGACTAAAGGATTATGTATATTAAGGCTATATGTGATAACTTTCTGTGGTGCCTCAATGCAATCTTAAAATTTCTCCTCTGCTGTGCATAGGGGCTATTTTAGAAGCTATGCATTTTTTCTTTTCTTTTTAAGATTTATTTTTTGGGCATTTTCAGCCTTTATTTTTGACAGGACATATGAAGACATGAAAGGGGAGAGAGAGGGGGAATGGCATGCAGCAAAGGGCCACAGGTCTGAGTCGAACCTGGGCCCGTTGTGTTGAGGAGTAAACCTCTATATATAGGCGCCTGCTCTACCAACTGAGCTATCTGGGCGCCCAGAAGCTATGAATCTTTAACATGGCTCGCTTACTGTAGCTCTAGCCATTCAAACAACCCAGTCTGCATTTTCCTAAAGTATTCGTGCAGTGTCTCGTATTATAGACTGAATCCTAGAAGTCAAGCTGAACCCAAGCACTAGTATTAGCTGACAAATAGCGGTTACGTAAATGCATGTGTGTCCATTAAAATCAGTCAATGAACTGCCACAGGAAAGTACAACGGGTTACTGCTCTACTTTCACAGGCAAACACTGTTATTGGTTTGTCTACAATATATTGAGGTATGTCATGATAAGCTGACTGGCAAAACACAAGTTTTCCTGAAAAGAAAACTTCCATACAGGTTAAGTAATATAATGTGTCATGTGCAGATGTTCAGTGTCGCTCTTTTGCCAGACTGACACCATGCCATAAATGTGCTCTGGATTTGGCTGCCTGAAATAAATATGTAGTAACAATATAAGAAGTAAACAATGTTGCAGTTTGCTACTGCAGTCCAAACAACAAACAGCCAGCCCGAAATAGCATTTAGCTAAATCATAACCTGAATGTGAACTGTATCTGATGCACTGTAGACAATACTCCGTCCTGGGACTTTGGTCCTGTCTGCTCCTGTCCAATCAGAGAGGCTGTGGCAGTGGAGCCAGCGCCCCTGTGGGGAGCATCCTCATGGTGCTGGATGGTGACTCAGCTGAAAAGGAAGCTGGGAGCGTGGTGACGTTGTACAGTGCATCAGCAGCACCTGCCCTGCTCCTCCCAGCAGCTCTCTGAATGAGTCAGGCCTGTAGGCTTTTGGTGAAAAATAGTCCTTCAGATGGCAGTCTGAGCACTGGGCTGCAACACTGAGCTTGTGTCCTGGTTACTGCACATTAGGTCTAAATATAGATGCTCCAAATATGGCTGGCCAATGCTAATATGATATGATTGTGTAATATTAATCTAAAATATTAATCTAATATATCACCCAGTCCTGCTCCAGAATATTGTTTTAATCACTGACATACCATACCAGGCCCAATATAAGATGTTTTATTTTGGAAATTACTGAGGAAAAAGTGGGGGTCATATTATATTTGAGGACTAGACTTTTGCATTCACAACTGCTGACATTTTTTATTAATGGATGAGGACACCTGCGTTTACCACAGGTCACTTAATGTTGCTTTAACTGAGCGTTGCATTATGGGTTGCTTTTTATGTTAAGCTAGCAATTTCACACCGAACCGTTAACCGGTGTTTAGGCCCCAAAAGTTTCTAGGTTAGGCCCGTTTAATTTTAACGTTATAATTTTTGCTGCCACGAGGGGCATTTAATACTACTAGCCGAGTCCCAACGGCGTTTCCGAGAAATGGACTTTATAAAATTGTCTGTCAGGCGGCCTAGAAATGTGTCACAGAAAGTCATGCTAGAAGATGGTAAGTTAGCTAGCTAAGTCCTCAAAGACAGTTATCGCTAGCTACCGGTACATTTCATAGTTATATAGCTATATGGGTAAAGTTAACGTTAGCTAACTAACAATATCTAACGGATAGCCCAAACCAAGCAATCTGATTGGTTCATAGCCATGATATAATAATTTAATAACATTGGTTAAAGGACTCTGGTTATTATATCACGGCTATGGTCCTAAAACTGACTGCTTACAAAAACTTGAGGGGAGATAGTGTGAGTAACGTGACTGAGTAGATTACAGAACTTACGTACAGAGACTTTCTCTCTGTTCTATTTTGAGAAGTTTTGACACTCCATGCCTATTCTTTTCTTCTCACTATGTCCATCCAGACCATGGAGGAGGTGAAGGACAAGCCCAAGAGGAGGCCTCTGGTCAGGGCTGCGTCAGAGGAGGGCTCCAGTGATCTGAGTTCAATAAGTTGCTCTCCATCCCCTGGAGACACGCTGCCCTGGAACCTGCCCAAACACCATCGCATGAAGCGCTCAAAGTCAGCTTCAGGAGATGTGCTGGACCCAGCAGAGAGGGCTGTCATCCGCATCGCAGGTACAATGTTCACATTCACAAAGAAAATGGAGGTAGAATTGTCTGAGGGGGATTTATGTGTTGACAGACAGTCTTTTTGAGTTCTGCCCACTCTTTGTCTTTATGCTTATACGCAAATTCTGCTGTAACACTGCTGCTATCACCGTCTGTTAATGCTGACGCTCATGTAGTATTTTATGTGGAAGCTTACCTCTCAGCAGTCAATCATATCACTTTGGGGCAACTTTGCGATAATTGTTTGATCTGTGGTCCTCACTGTGGCTGCTGGCATGTTGTGACTGCAATTGTCTTCTGCTCGTCATATCAGCTGTTTTCTAAAATGTGCACTTCAAGTTGGAAGCTGAAGTTTTCTGTCAGTACTGTCAGCTATTGACTCACTGCTTTACTTCACCGATCTGAGGATTGGTTGCATATATGCTGTCATTCATTCTGTTTTTTGTGTTCTTGGTTAAACCAGTAAAATAATACGCTGTAATGCTGCTAGCTGTTGTTTTGGGTGTTTGGGTTAGGGATGATGTACACATTACTGTTGTCTTTTGCACAGCCCATTCATATAATTAATCCCCTGTAATGTTGGCTTCATGGCTTTTGTCACAAACAAAAGACGTAGTCTCATTCACATTTTCTCTGCATACTTTATATTCAGCCAAGCATTTGAGAAATATTTACTCAAAGTAATGGGTTTATGTGACAGCTTGTTTACTATTCTTAATAACAGTACATCTAAACTTTCATGTTCTGCAGTTAACACCCGAACCACACTCAGCCACTCTCACTGGCAACCTTAAACTTAAACTTATATCAATTTACGGCACAACAACATTTCTTAAGAAGATATTGTCTGCTTCAAAAACCATGAATTTTAGGGAATTTTGCTACAGATATACATATAACTATCTGCTGCCTATGTGTATGCTGCAGCTGCTTATCAGGTCAATTGTTGGGTTTAGATGTATCCATTGGAATTCACTAGACACGGTATTACCTGAAAAGTCAAGATCTACTCAATTCAAATTTAAATACATACTTAACACTACCTCAGAGACTCATTGCAGTTGGCAGTTGAAAGAGATATATTGCGTAACAACATCATTACCATCTCTAATTAGGCTCATTTATTTCCCATGGGGGGTTTCAGACTGCAGGGAGGTTCTGCAGCTCCTTCACCTCTATTAAGTGTCTGAACACTGAGACAGAGCTCAGAACATGTGACTTGCTGTCTCAGCACTTCCTGTGGTGGGTGTTGAGTCCATACTGTCTCTTCAGACCATAAACGGCACACCAACTCGTTCTCCCCCTCCCTGGTCGTCTCTGATATTGATTTGGTGGTGTGGGTGGGGTACTGCAGTAGTGTTGTGTGACTGGTTGTTATTGTTTCTGCACACACAATAGCAACAGCAGGATTGTATGACTCCAAGTTCTCCAGCAGAGGTGGTTGACGAGCTAGAGTTTCGGGAGATAGTGGGGCATCTGGTTGATTTATGTCTGAAGTTTTACTTTTTCACTTTCATGTCCTTTACTGACTTACTGTAATGCCTATACGTGAGCAGGATGCCAGGGTCCAATGAAATATATTAGATAACGGCGACTGTACCAATGTTGTCTCATTGGATTGCTGCCATAATGGCCCTGGCCCAATTCATTAGCCCTGTGAGACACATGTATACAAGGCCTGAGCTGCAGCTTTATCTGACAACAAATGGAGACAGGACTATTTGTTATCAAGCTGAAGACTGTTTGAGAGGCAGGCAATGTTGGCTGATACTAAATATGATGTCAGTATGACTGTATTAAGGTCTTTGTGGCTTTCTAACATGCTACTTTATTGATCAGATAACTGTGACTCTTGACAGTTGCTGTGCTGACATCCGTACAGAGTGATAGTGATAAAAAAACAAACACAAAGTGCTGGTGAAAGAAATGAAAAAACTGTTATAGAATACACAGGTCAGCAGAATTGTTAAGAGGAGAGGAGTGAATGGTCCTGGTTTAGCATGTCCTGTGTTGTTATAGCCATGGCTCATAACCATCACCAGGGGCAGATAGGCCTAAAATAATAAAATGACTGGCCCAGAATAACTGAAATCAGCTGGAAAAACACACCAATTGTAAATATGTTGAACAAATGCAACATGATTATCAGCCAAAAGTATAAATAAGTAGTATTTAATTCATATTTGTGTATACCTTACTGGGTAACTCTTTCCCAGTAGCTGTTATTAGCCATGCTAGCATCACGACTCTAAGGATGACGATGGGGGTCTGTCAGTTGGTCCTTGAATTGTTTAGGGGTTAGTTTCTTACTTCTTTGTTCTGTTTTCAAGGAACACTGAGTCGAGAAAACGTCATAGCTCTGCTCGTAACAGATTGAGATAAATTATTCATAACTGCTTTCAATGTGGGACTTTGAGCAGTGTTTGTCAGAATATTGCATTGGGGATCTATTATTGATTTTTACATTTTACAGTCTTCACCATGGCTGCTAGCGTCAACAGTGTGTAAAAATATCTTTGGGACTCTTGTGCAGCTGGAAGTGCAAAGTTTAGTTTCGTCTGTCTTTCATACAATTGTGTTTTTTTCCACTGACTCACGGTTTCTTTTCCTGAGGCTTGTCCTGTCACTTCCCCTAAGCTGTTTCCAAATAATGAAGACTGCATTTGTACTTCCAGTGTTAACAGATAATGCATACCTATTTTAAAGTGTGGTGGAATTTTACAGTTACGTGCTTTAGAGTACTGTGATCAGACTCATGCTCATGAACCAGGACAGAGGGGTTTGTGCGGTATACATGCTAGACACTAGAGGGCAGTATCTAAAGTTCAGTGGAGAGTGTCTGCATGCTCTTTACTCACTGCCCAGGGTTGCTGCACACAGCATATATCTTCGTTTATGAACCATTCATTTGATTTCACATTGTGGGAATTTGTATACATTTTCTATATGTAGTCTTATAGAACTACATTTAATTTAAATGAGAAACTCTCGTTTTACCTTCCTTTGATACATTGCACATCTTGTATACATCTGCTCTGCATTTATTATTGCACTGCATGCACTGTAAGTTTTACATTTTACATTTATTTATTTATTCTTTTGCCTATTCTAATCTCTTTTATTATTATTTCTTTTTAGAGATTACAAATATAAAACAAAACATCTGCATGCATAAGCCAAAATAAATGCTCTAATAGATTATATCACTGAAGAGGTTAAAGATGTCTGTCATCACAGGAACATTAATTACTGACATTGTTGGAACAGTAATGCTAATGTGATTACTGTAATAAATAACTCAGGAACAAATTATCGATACACTGACTATATTTCAACCTGTGATTTGTTTTCAGGCTGCCAACTTGAAAGCTGGTAACCAGGCAAGGTCTTACAAATCCAAATCAGTGAATACACAAAAAAACAGTCAATGAATAGTGTGGGGGCGGTCGTATCCTTCCTTAGATGTGTTGTTGTTTTCTTTTCTTCTAGCAGAGAACATAAATTAGTTGCACAGCCGGGGCAGAGAGTCTTTAGTTTGGTGATGTGTGGGAGGGCTGGTTGGCACTGGGGTCAGTCACTCGAGCCAAAGTCAGACACCAAGAGAGACGAAAGTGAGACTTTCACTATCCACTGGCCTGTGATGAGAAAACAGTAGGATGTTTTTTTCACACCCATACTGTGGCAGACAGAGATTCGTACATTTTGCCCATCAAAAAGCAGTTTTAGAGCCAACTTGTTCTGTATGCTGCAGAAAGAAATCATGGAATAAATCATTGGAAGCCCTCAGTTTTAAATTGGTAATCTCTAAGACCTTCATTGTTTTACTTTGGTGAGATCTTTAGAACTGAGCTGTTGTCTATGTGGTGGCACTGCACTTCCCAGAGTTGACTTCAGTCAAACAGTTTTGTCAGTGACAATATTTTTCTTGATTTTCTGTTGATGCAGTTTGACTTTCTCTGGTGGCTCTCTTTTCTCTGACTTTTTCATGGTTGCTGTCACTTAAACTGCAAGGTTTTCTGCCTTTTACTAAAAAACAAGCCACTGTTGTTACTCCTATCTATCTTTAGTCCAATTTGAAATGTGATATTTGAGTTACACTCTTTAGGCGGCACATGGAACTGTATGATATTCATAATTGTAACTTATAAGGCTTTGTAATCAGATTGCTTGCTCCGTCAAATCAAATCAAGCTCTTCTGTTTTATATGTGTCTATAAAAGTCAGTTTGAAAAGTCCAATAACAGGTGTTTGTTCAACTTCCAAAATATTGGTGAATAATCCTTATAAATAATGATCATAATCAACAATATCAACATTGTCATAATTTTAGCCATAATCTTGTATTCCCACTGTATTCCTGCTATTTAGGTTTTTGTCTGTAAAACTCTAAAAGATCTGTTTATCAGGAAAAAAATAATAATGTTTATCCTATAAACAGTGATAATTAGTTTTAAAAACCTCCACTGAACATGCTGTAGGTGCTGAGAGTCCTTGTCACGTTTAGGTCATAATTCACTGGTTGAAAAACGCTGCACTTAGTTGGCTGGCTCAAAGTTGCAACGCTGTGCTTGATTATTCAAGTGATTTAGGGTGTTGAAATACTTTTCACATTCCTGAAATGAAGGATTTATTAATGTACATTTTGCAATTTGCAGTTTCATGCTGATGTAATTCTAATTCTTTCTGATAGCGGAGTAAACAAAAACTCCCAGCTGTATGAGAAAGTGATAACACACACATATGTGCTCAGCTTGTGAGGATATCTGCACTATTCTGTTGGGAGAGTTACCATTCTGACTGGTTTGACTTTAATGGTGCATATATATTATCAAACATTGTTATAATTTGTAGAGCTGTAAAGATTAATCAATTAATCAATTAGTTGTCAAATATTAAATTAATCACCAACTATTTTAATAATTGATTAATCGGTTTGAGTAATTTTTTATGAGAAAAAGTTAAAATTCTGTCATTCCAGCTTCTTAAATGTGAATATTTTCTAGTTTGATAACAGTATGGCAGTAAACTGAATATATTTCAGTTGTGGACAGAACAAGAAATTTGAGGGCGTCTTTTGTTAGACCAAACAACTAATTGATTAATCGAGAAAATAATCGAGAGATTAATCGACTGAAAATAATCGTTAGTTGCGGCCCTAATAATTTGTTGAGCGAGTAGAGATTTTTAAGGGAAGCTCTGTCGCTCAAACAGGTGCACACACATAATAACACACCTAAAAACACACATTATGAGATGACATTGGCATGATGCTGTAACACTTTGCACCTATCAACAACAAATAAGCCAGTTTATTTCTGTTGGCATTTTTTATTGCATGAGTAATTGTGTGTACAAAATTCATGCACCAACTGTTAGGTAAGTACTCGCTGCATAATAAGACTTTTTAATGGCACAAATAGTTACATGCCATGATGGCTGAATAAAGGCTGAATTCAGCTGCTTCAGTCTCAGGGTCCTGGTATTGTGCATGCTGGCTCACTGTCACAGTCATCAATGTTATTTGTTCCATCTGTGCTTTCCCTATTATGGCAAGTCTGATACCACTCCATTGTTCATTCACTCACAATACACACTCAATAGATTACTCCATAATGAGCAGTAAGCTGTAATTTTGGGTACTTCCACGTCATCAATATTTTCCATCATCACTGTAGTTGTAATTTCATATCAAAGGTCAATCATTGCATTGTGTGGTGTTAAGCAAGTAGTGTAGATGCTAAAGACACTACTAGTAAATATAGTGCAGAATGTCTGCTGTGAAAATGGCCTGTCCGACATAGATATTAATCTCAAAGCAGCAATAACAAAATTAATTCATTAAGAAACTTAAACATCTTATGTGGCTTAACCATCAACAAATATGCCTTACCATCCATGATAATGTGATAATATGTTATTGTTGATAATTTAATAACTTAATTGCAAAATCCTACAAAGAATCCAAAGACAGATTCTTTAAGTGATTCACAATAAATTTCCCATGAACTTTTCCTCTAAAATGTTCCTGTCTGGCCACTTCCTTGTAGGAAGAGCCAAGTGTAGCTGTAGTTTTTCTTGGCATCCTGATATACTATTGTCACCGCTTTATCTGAGAGGGTCTGTGATCTCTCTGAATCTAATAGTAGATCTGTGTACTGTTTTCTTAACATTCACACTGCTTGAAGTACAGGGCCTAAGAATTGGACTTCATGCTGTATCTTACACTGTATATTGCAAGAACCAGATTCATTTTGTGTTCCCACAACTAAATCAGGGCAGGGCTATCAAAGTTGATGGATATTGTCAGATTTAAAGGTACTTTTTATTGTCACATACACATAGCAAAATTCATTCTCTGCATTTAACCCATCCCTCAAGGGAGCAGTGGGCAGCCATTTACAGCGCCCGGGGACCAACTCCAGATCTGAGCCAGTGCCTTGATCAAGGGCACTGACTGGAGAACCTAGTACATGTTTTTTGATGGTGGGGGAAACTGGAGCACCCGGAGGAAACCCACGGGAAGAACATACAAACTCCACACAGAAAGGCCCGGAACGACCTGGTTTCAAACCCAGAACCTTCTTACTGTGAGGCCTCAGTGCTAACCACTGGGCCACATGCTGCCCAGAGCAGCATGGTTCACATAAGTTCATTATTGTAAAGAAGGGCTTGCTATTTTATGTTCGGGGTAACGGGGATCAGCCAATCACCTTTGTTTTGGGGTTACAGAGAGGACACCTGTTTGCGCTGGCTGATAAGTTTCGTTTTTGAGTTAGTAGTGAGAGTGGCCGGGAGAAGCACAGGTAGATATTTCTGGGGTGTATCGTTGTCGTCTGTGTCGCCATCTGTGCATGTGTGCGTTCAGAGACATGTGAGTACACTGGTATAAATGTTTTACATATGTGTATTTTCGGTCCGTTAGGTTTATATGAATGTTATCTGTTCTGGGATACTCAGTTGAAATGCAGTATGTTAGCATACATTTTGCTAGCAGCATGCTAATGCCTAGTATTATTAGTGTTACATTACTATTGTGCTTATGTGTGCACTCACATGACACTGCACTATTATTATCGGAGTGTTTACCATATTGTGTAGTAGAGAACTATGTTTGGGTTGCTGTTACTGAGACCCAGCAGTAAGAAGGCTGCTGATGTGTGTTATCTGGTATATTCTTTGGTTATTTGATATAAGCAGCTATAGCTACCTGAAGTAAAAGTTATACTAATTACCATTTATTAGTCTTACTAATTGCATCCTGTCAGCACTGTTGTTTTTACTTGTATGCTGATATTTCCCTTTTTTATTGTTTATTGTAGAACCACACATACACTCATGAAGACAGACAATCATCTGCTAATAAATAGAGATGGCCCGATACCATTTTTTGCTTCCCGATACCTTGAACTTGCGTATCGGCCGATACAGAGTCTTGATCCGATACCAGTGTGTCATATATTTTATTATGTTTTAACAACTGTAAACTACTATCCCTGTATGGATGTGATATTATTTCTATCTTTGTTGTTGGTCTGGCTCAGGTGAAACTCTTTGGCCCCAGAACTTTCTTTTATTCTGCAGTTTGACAGTCAGTTATAACGGAAAATTAACATAAATAAACTACTTTAATGTAGATTTTCTTTAGGGCTTTATTACGTGGTATCGGATCGGTGCATAAACTCCAGTACTTCCCGATACCGATACCAGCGTTTTAGGCGGTATCAGAGCCGATACTGATACAGTATCGGAACATCTCTGCTAATAAATCTATTGAAGAGCATCAGAGCATTTGACTGCATTCTTACCGATGCACCACAGTGGTCACCTATTCCCAACTAGCTACAGTTACAGTCCTAGTTATCGATTCTCCATTACAGTTATGTTTTGGCTTATGTGGAGTACTGCATATAAGAAGCAAGTATTATGAAGTCATCATGTCATGTGACATTTCAGTTTACTTTGGCACAAGTGTTGGTTTTTGGGGAAACCGAAATACTTAGACGGAATTAGAAGTTCTGTCTTAAAGTTTTAGTTTTAGCCTGCTTTGCTGTGGTTGTAATTTCCACACATATTCAGAGTTGTTTATCCTTCAGCTGTGTGATCCAGCACCGATCCAGTGTTTAGTCCTGTACTGAAGAGGTGTGGTCCTCTATTAAAACTTTAAAATCTGTCGTCATTCAGTTTTGGGAATATGACGTGACTTTGAAGAGAACCATGTAAGTGTTCTGGGAGTTTTTTTTTTTTTTAAAGCTGTGAATAGCACAGGATCCACTTGACGTGCCTTGCCCTAGTTTCTCCAGCAGCAGGAACTCAAATAACCCCACGCAGCTCCGTCATTTGTTTTTTCATCGAGGTAGCCATGTGTGTCTCTCTATCTGGGGTGGAGTTGGCCTGTGTGGTGTGTGTGTGTGTCTGTTTGTGGGATCTGCTGGTCTGCCTCAACTGGTATCTATCTTTGTGGTGTGTGTTTGCCTCTGTGCCTTTAAGAGGAGGGTCTGATATGTGTGTGTGTGTGTGTGTGGGTATTTCTCAAGCTGAGGAGGGGAGTGGTGGTGGTCTGGAATGAAACCTACAGCTTTAGAGGGAATACTGTGACTAAGTGTGGGTGAGAAAGAAGGTGGGGACAGACAGATAGGTGGACAGACAGCCAGGAGGGCTTTTATCAGAACTGAGAGAACAGAAAGTCAAAGAGTGTTGAACAGTGCCAGTGGGTAGTTTAAAAGAAAGTTTGAAGAGAGAGGAAGGTGCCCTAACTCCGACTCAGTATCAGCCAGGCCATGTCCATGCCCATGTTTGACCCAGGTCAGCGGCTGTCAGAGGAGCAGGACTATGTGCAAGCCTATGAGAACGTCAGAGAAAAGTATAAAGGTAACAACACCCCCCTCTTCTCTTCTTTAATGGCTTTCACTGTACATAAATCAAATGATGTTGACAGCATGTATGAATGGGAGGTTTGGTGTGAATGAGTGCATGCTCTAGTGAGTATAGTACACCAGCATTAATTGGTTTCATATTGATTTGCACAGATGTACTTTGGTTCAAGAGGCCTCTCTGTGGGATGTAGAAACACAAAGTATATTCTACTGTAGAAATAACATTGAAATGTGGTCTGACACCTTTGCACAGAGTTGCTGGAGAAACATCATAATGTTCAGCCTCAAATCTTAGTTGTTAATATAGCTGGCGACTAGGGATCGAACCATTTTTCAAGGCCGATACCGATTATTAGTAGTTAATGAAACTGATAAGGGATATTTGGAACCGATATGCATTTACAGTGAAAATGAAAATCAAAGTCCAAATTAAGATTTTGGAATGTTACAAACTCCAACACAAACCTTTGTTTAAAAGCTTTAAGCAATTATTTAATAAATTAGAAACTTTCAACATAATACATAGTAAAAGAAAGTCAGATAGTGTTGTGGGCGGGACATTAAGTCAGACTCAGTGGTGAGTGAAACCGAAGCAGAGGGACAGACACAGAGCTGTAGCAGAGCCAAAGTAGCACAGTTTTTAATTTATTAACTTTATCAGTTATCAGGCAAATAAAACGCTGACACAGGTAATCTACAAACTGCCAAAAAACGAGGTGATAATCGGCCAGGGCCGATAATCGGTCTATCCCTCCTAGAGACTGGTGGAAGTTATTCATTGCAGTGACACTTCATTCATTGAAGATTTAAAACTATGGCTTCCTCTGTGGTGATTTTTGAGAGCTTTAAGGAAAGCTCTCTCTCTGAGATGCAGGAGGCTGAGCTGTGGCCTTCAGGTTGAGCAATTAAATATGAATAAAACACAAAGGAGTCCTAGTCTGTTATCTTCTCTGACATGGCAGCCTCCTTTGCATACAGGGGAATCATTGGGCAGTGTGGGCACAGAGAGGCGAGACATTTGGCCCTCTGGTTGAATGGCACAGGTCCAACAGTGCAACATGAGTGATAGGCCAATAGGACGGCATATTAGACATTCACATGATTATGTAAACACTGCCAATACTTGATAGTGTTTTTCATTTCAGAAAGTGAGCACAGGAAGCCGGATCAACCTCAAGATGTTCCTGCAGCTCATTTGCTTACTTGATTCATGAGTCTGAATTTGACCAATGCAAAACCTAGGAGGGAATCATGACCTCTGTGCTGCGAGAAGCAGCAGGTTGAAACTGGTTTTATACACGGTTCGACTGTTTACCTATGTACAAAATAGTCATGTAAAATTTGACAAAAGAAAGCTTGAATAGTTAAACTGTTAAAATGTTGCTTTTTTTCTTGATCAAAAGTTGTCATTAAATGTAAATTATATGATGTACAATTATGGTATATGCATGTTGGTGCTAGTCTGTAGCTCACCTTTGTTTAATTTGAAATTAATTGTGTTTGCACTAGGGGTGGGGAAAAAAAATCAATACAGCATAGTATCACGATATTTTCCGTAGCAATACTGTATCGATACACGGACGCAAAGTATTGATCTTTTATTATATAAATGGCACATGAACTTTTGACGTGAACATTTTGCAGCAATAAAATTGAGGTGAGATGAACAAACAGAAATGTATCTTTTTAGGTAAAACTGATGTTTGAGGACATAATTTAAAGTTGGAAAAGGGTAATGAACTGCAATATATCGCAGAATATCGCAATATGTTTAAAATCGCAATAATATCGTATCGTGACATAAGTATTGTGATAATATGGTATCGTGGGGCCTCTGGTGATTCCCACCCCCAGTTTGCACGTCTAGAGATTATTGCTTTCAAATCCTGACTAAGTTGCTTTTTGCACCAACACTACCTATTTTAGTACACATTATTTAATTAAATTTGTATTGGAGGACTAGGAGAACATGATCAGGTATCATATGAGGTTTTGACTAGCTGCCTCTTGCTGTATGGGTCACTCCCAGGCTGAATGTGCAAGTTAAGGCAGGTAAATTACAGCAACATCTGGAGGCAGTTTGTGCTAGGACATAGGCTGACAGGAACAGCTGTGCTCTCTTACTCCACTTGCCATCCATATACAGTAGGACATAGGTGAAGAAGCATCTCTCTTCTTGTGGAGCCACCAGTAGTTTGTACTGTGCAGGCCCTATAGTGTATCTGTGTGTAACTGTATCAAAGCAAGGCATTGATGCTGAGAGGCAGCATGGGTGTTCAGCAAAATCTCTGGTTAAAAATAGATTAGAAATCAAAGCAGAAATTATAACTGTGGGCACCATTTCCACCCCACGTACACCAATAAGGACAAATGAACCTAGTCTTGGTGTCTATGTTGGGAACAATATTGTTCCGTCCAGTCACAACAGTCTAGTCATTTTCTTCCCATGCGGTTGCCTACTGTGCATGTCAATGTGGGCAGCCTTCCTGCTGTGTAGCTCTGGCACCAGTCTGGTGCTCCACGCCCCTGTCATAACCTCCAGTCCCTCTGCCAAGATCTCACTTCCTGTGACTCTTATTGTTGGATTTTGACTTGATGCTATTCGTTTTAGATACTTGTACATCCAGAGTAAATGGAAAGTATATGTGGGTGAAAAGGAAGGTGGAATATAAAGAGAGTGGAAGTTGTTTCATCAACTGTTTCTTGTGGCATGACTCTGATCTGGATTTTGAGCTATAAGTGGGCTTATTGTTTTGGGGTTTGTCATGAGATGTCAGCCGTTTCTCCAAAACTATTGATTGTGTGTGTGTGTGTGTGTATGTGTGTGTGTGTGTGTGTAAATGTCTGTGTGTGAACTGAATAACTCAAGTTTGGCCCACTTAATGCTGTGTTCATGTCATATTGGAATAAGCAGAGGAACAGGATGACAACTTGAACATTTTCTCTTTAGTTGAAAGACACACTTCCAAATGTTTCAATCATGAATTTAAAACTAGCCATTCATAACCTGCAGCTGATATTCCTCATTTATTGTAAGCATTTATTAGTATTACTGGATCATTTAAATTCTTGTTACCTTGCTCTGCGGACAGTGATTGATTCTCTTCTATTTTTACCACTGGTGTTGATGCCAATTCAAAATGCTAAATATCCCTCATGTACAACTTGTATGTACCACTGGGAGGTTGATGTGAACGTTTTTTTTTTCTCCTAAATTTAATAGCTTAAGCTCACATTAATCAAGTTGTTATTCTTGTACAAGCTGTCTTGTGAGGCCCATTTGCATAAGTTATTGCAACAGGTGAAATTCCCTTGTGAATGATAAAGTGTGGTTGAGTAGAGCTCTGCGTTATGAACAGATCTATTAGTGTAAAACACGCAGCTCTGCTTTAAATACTCACCGCAAATATATCCCAGGAGTTTACTCTGTCAGTCTTCAAGTTATTCTGGTTGAAAGACAAACTAAAAAGACTTCTGACATTTAGCTCAATGAGATGTTGCTTAGCAAGGTTGCAGTAACTTATGTAATGAAAAGTAGTCTTTAGGTCTAAAAAAGTTATTAGTATTGCAGCATCAAAACCAATTTTTGTGCAATCAGTATCTTTGAAATACAAGTCACATTTTACCTTTGTTGTATATCTGTTGGAACAAAGAGATAAGATGCCATTATAGATGTTTGGCTGCAGTGGTCATCCTCCCCATAAAAGTGCTTGGAAAATCTTAGTTACTGAGGCTGGAACATTGCAGGGTGGAGGGACCTCAGTAATGACTCCCTCAAATGCAGTATAACTACCTTCACTTACTAACAACTGTAATGACCTTGCCTCAGACTCAGGTGACCCTCAGAGGAATTTCCTGGACTTCTTACTGATCTTAGCCTCAAGTATGCATTCTTTTGAGGTTAGTTGTGGTTTTTGCTGCCAATTATCTAAAAATTGTATTTTAAAGTAACAGACTTTTCCCTTGAACGTCTTGGTTTTTAAGATGAACCAGTACAGTGCCCGTTCAAAATGTGCCTGTTTGGAACGGGCCGATTGCTTGGCCTGTGGTATTGCTGCATTCTCCAGAACCAAATTGTACTCCAAAATTACTTACAGAAGGACCCCAAACCACTTAATATGCAACTCCACTGTCTAGCCTATTTTTTTCCTCAACCTTTATCGTTCAGCCGTTTAGTTTTATCCAGTTTTTTAATATTATTATTATATAATATTAGACAGATAAAGTTCACCATTGTAAACTTAATCTAACCTAAAACTAGCTGTGAAATACTATTTTACAGTAAACTGAAGAATCTCTAGATTTAAATATAAAATAATTTGAACTTTCATTTTTCCCTTTTTGCTCATTCAAGCTTTCAGGTAAACTGTGACAGGTTTCAAGACAAGGACAGTAGTCTTTTTTTTTTTTGCTGATCTCATCCTTGTGTGTGCTCTGTAAAGTGAAGGTTTGTGGTTAAATCCAGCGTGCAAGGTGTATTTTAAATGTATTCAGTGCCCACTCCTCCTTCTCAAACACTCTTAAATAAGGCAGCACACTGGGAAACATGCAGCTACAACAGATCCTGTTTTTTCACTTGGACTCTGCTGTGCGTGCGTGCGTGCGTGCGTGCGTGCGTGCGTGCGTGCGTGTGTGTGTGTGTGTGTGTGTGTGTGTGTGTGTGTGTGTGTGTGTGTGTGTGTGTGTGTGTGTGTGTGTGTGTGTGTGTGTGTGTGTGTGTGTGTCTGACTTCTTAAAGGGTTGCAATAAGTTTGTCTTGTGAACCACTGTTAAGCCGGAGCGTCCACAGAGAAGCCCCCTCCACACTTCACTTCCCGTACTTGCCTCAGATCAGTTTCATGCAACTTGATCTCAAATTCAAAAATAGCAATAGTCCAAATGATGCACGTAGGTTGTGCACATAGAAGATCGCCCATATGCATGGATGCATAATCAAAACACTTGAGCCATTAACCTTTTCACAATGAAAAAGTTCACATTTTAGTTTGAAACATCCACATTGAGGCTGGAGGAAGTTTGGGGATTCAGTCGTACCATTGTGTGCTGTAACAAAATCATAGTACAAGGTTTTCTTTACTGTACGTCCAATAGTCATTAGTTAATTTACACTGTACACTGTAATTTTCACATTTAATGTAAAATGACTCCTAATTTTAATTAAAAGGCCTCCTCACCTGCTGTGGGCTTTCTGTGAGCTGTTAATCATCTGCTGACATAATGTGATTAGTATCAACACGCATTACAAGAAACAGCAATTTAATGACTAATGATTCATCCAAAGTTTATGGCAGTTGGAAACCAATCCGACAAATAAATCAGAGTGTAGCTGTTGGACACATTTGTGGAAAATGTGGACGTGGGATTTTGAAGCAGCAGTTTTTCTTTCATCCATCACTTCTTCAGTCTCTCTGCCCTGCTGCTGGAAGGCAGGCTGTGTGTATGGTGGGCCCAGAGGAAAGTTTCAGTCATGGAGTATGATTTAGTCTGCATGCATGAACCGACACATGAACAGAGTGTTATTTTAGAGAGAAAAGCTTGTTCCCTGAGGGTGTCTCTGTGTCTTCTGCTGCCAGTCAAGATTATCATCTGTCAGAGTTTTGTTAATCTACAGATAAGCAAGCAATTCTTTAAAGATTAACATGGAAATTACTAAACTTAATCTGCACCTCTTAACCTGCACGTCTGCTGTGTTAAACACCGGACAGGAGGAATATACTTTGTAGATGCACTTTAGGTCACTTATGTATTGTTTTAGGGCCTCTCAGTGTGAGGGCCTCCATTGACAGTGGACATTGTCTTGTATTATCTCCACATATGTTTGCACCTACACTCGATCCCACAGTGCCGTGCCAACAGGACAACTCAGTGTACTGTAGATTACCCAGGACTCTCTGCTGCAGCAGAATCTTCTCACCTGTCTGCTACTTCACATGAGTTTGTAAGAGGACCTGTTTGGTCTCTGTTTGTTCACATGTGCAGCTGAAACATATTGTGTGCTGAGTACATTGTGTGTGTGTGTGTGTGTGTGTGTGTGTGTGTGTGTGTGTGTGTGTGTGTGTACGTGCGTATACAAATATGTAGAGTAAATGGACATGACTATATGAGGCCTAACTAGTGAGGAAATCTCCACTAATGTTTCCTTGAACCAAAAAAAAAACACAGTCAAAGTTTGTTAGTTTAACTAACTATAAATTAATCTTTTCATTGCTTTTTTAAAATTGATATATTTATAATTTGCACTATACACCGTCAAAAACTAGTAACAAATGTCTATTAAAGTTCCCAGAGCCACACATAACGTCTACAAAGTGCTGGTTTTCTTCAACCAACCAACCAACCAACCAACCAACCAACCAACCAACCAATGAACAGTCAAATTATAACAATTTAAAATTTACTTTTGACCAGAAAATGTTTGTTACTTGTTAACTGACATAAACAATTATTACTTTATTAATTTCCTATAAGTCACCTTAAAGCAACACTAGAGAACTTTTCCCGCTTCGGTCCCCCTACAGGTTGTCTCATTGGAACTACAGCTCGAGCTACCCAATCTGGCAAACTTGCATAATGTAATGTAATGGACAATTCCGCTTCCAACCTGTAGGGGGACCGAAGCGGGAAAAGTTCTCTAGTGTTGCTTTAATTTATCAACTTTTTGTTTCAATACTCAATTTTTTTCCTGAAAGGACGCTCTGTTTGAAATTGTGGAACAGATAAACACTCATTTCTTGGTCCTCAACTAAAGGAGAAAGCTAGAGAACCACAGAAAGATATACACAAATAAATGTAAGAATGATTTAGTTCAGAGCTGATTCACATCGGTATAAACCTTTATGCTTAAAGTGCAACTATGCAGTACGCACTGTGAAATTATCCAAAATGGAATCTAATAACCATGACAATATTTTAAAATTAAGCAGAGGCCACAGTGAATACTTGATTCTAATTGGTAAGAGGTCCAATAGACATAAACATCATACTGAATCCACTAACAAAAAAAACAAAAACAAAACAATAGCTGTTATGGTACCATATGCAGAAAGCTTTTACATCTGAGGAGATATGAAGATCGTGACAGCTCTCAGTTTTGATGCCGCTGGGCCTCAATCATCAGTGATCCTGCAGTAAAACCAGTTTGCCAGCACAGTCTCCATTGGCCATGCCACTTTATCTGGCAGTATTGAAGTCAGAATCCCCTTTGATGATAAATGACATCAAGATGTAATTTGTTTCTTTACTGTGTCTCTGGTTTCTTCTGTGGAACAATTTCAAGTCTGTAGAGAAATGCAAATCCCAACCTTGAACCAGTGAAAGTGAAGTCAGCCTGGCAGAGTCTGCTGGGGGCGGGGGGGGCAGTCGAGGACGGAGTAGAGCTGCTGTAATTGAGATGGGATTTGTGTTAGAGCGGAGGATTACTGTCTTCTCAAACCCAGGGAGTCAACAACAGCTGACATTAATTATGTAACCAGACTGCAAGATATTGATTCTAACAAGTGATTTTAATCTCAAACGGAATCAGACAAACTTTCAACCACATCTCATGGTCTTCCTCTTTCCCTGAGATGTGGTTGAAAGCCCCAGAAGAACCTATCAAGAATTAACTTGTATGCTTAATCTAAGATTGTACTGCTTTTAACAAAGTTTTTAAAATGTAAAACCATCATTGAGGCCTGTTTCTGAAAAGTTAAGATGATTAATAAAAAAAAAACTATCATGTAATTAGTAAATTGTTTGACATTTGTCAACAATGCAAATACAGCTAAAATGTCTTAATTTTTTTTAATGGTCTTAACTAGCAACCTCTGAAAACATGTTTGACTCTGGTAACCTGTCTCATTTGTCATAATTCTAGACATGTAAATGATCCAATCACTAGATTAACTGATAACAAAAAAGCAATCACATAATCAGGTGGACTGATGTCTTCTCTTCTTGCTTACTGCACTTCTGCTTTAACTGTTGCTGTGTCTGTTTTACAGTTACTCTCATTGCCAAAAGTGAAAAAAAATAATCAATGAGGTTTTCAACCATTAACCTCAGGTGATTTAACAGTATGATGTCAGTGTTTACTTTCCCACAGTGTTTGGAGACACAGATGCCATACGGAGTCCACCGTGTGTCTGGTAAGATATTGACTGATAGCAGTGACACTATGAAAGAATGTCTTTCTAATCTGCCTGTGAGGATGATGTCACGGGTAGAGAAATCTGTATGGTCCCAGGGTGACTTCAGTTTCCTGGATGCAGTCAAATACAAACTGTCATTTTATCCTGCCCAAGTGCTCCGTGTGGTCTAGCTAATAAAAGATTGTGAGTGGATATGAAAATAGACCAAATATCATTCCAAATAGTGATTTGCACTCTGTAGTATTGCATTCAGTAGATCTGTATCCCCACATATGTCCATTTTGGGTATTGAGTAATTACTTACACAATAGGGGTGCAAGATATATCGACTCAATATCGCTATCACAATATATCGAAAGTGTCGCAATAATTATGCAATATTTTATTTATTTTGTGGAGCGCTGCGTCCCGTCCGTTGGCTGTGTGGCTTAGTTGTGTTTGATTTAGAGCTCGCTTGAAACGCTATAATGATCATGTTTCATTGGCCAGTTACCGTGCCACTTGTTAGTGCACGTCAGCAAACGGGTCCACTACGTGACAAACCATATAGAGCGTACCATGTGACGTGTGTGCATATTTCAACAGAGTGACAGTGTAAGTGAAGAAATAGATAGAGACAACAAAACGGAACGAATCAGAGAAGAGAAAGAAAAGTTGTGTCCTGTTCTCTTTATTTATTTATTTTATACTGTACAACCAGTAAAACATGTCCTGTTCTGTAGACATGGTCGTTATTTATTTATTATTATTATTATTTATTATTTCAGTTGAAATAAACCTTGTGTTGTAAAAAAAAACTTGCTTAATTTGTTATGAATCTATTTTGATGTGTTTTCCCGTAACTTTTGTAATTTTACATATGTTTAAAGTGCCCATATTATGAAAAAATCACTTCACAATTCTGGGATTTGGGGTGTTATGTTGTGTCTCTGGTGCTTCCACACACATACAAACTTTGAAAAAAAAACATCCATGCTGTTCTGAGTGAGATACGGTTTCTGAATGTGTCCTGCATTCAGTCTCCGGGTGAGCTGTTCAAAATCTGCACGGCTTTCTACGTAACTAGCCGAGACGAGGGGCCTAGGGGGCTAACCGTTAGCATGCTAGCGCTAGATTGTTCTCAATGGCAAAACACTGCTACAACACAGACAAATTCACCCTAATCTACAAAATTAATTGTATAGAACTACTTACATGTCCCTGTTCGGAGGTATTCCACACAAAGTTGGAAGTGCGCCCTCATTTAGAAGAAGTCTCCCAGCTAATCCTGCCTTGTACAGGCCGAAGTTGGAGAAACAGCTAGCTAGCTCATGTAATCCTTACCTAGCTACTGCGCATGTGCGACTGACAACAAAGATGTTACAGAAGTTGCGAGTTCTCACTCTGTAGCTAAAACAGAGACCTGACACAGGGTGGAAAGAGGAGCTGCAGCAATGTGCAGTACAACAAAAATATGGTGTTTTTTGAAAATTAAACCATGTAAACCTATTCTGATACAACCTCAAATTACAAGTATGAACCTGAAAATGAGCATAATATGGCCACTTTAAAAATATCGATATCGCAAAATCACATTTTGTCAATATCGTGCAACCCTATTACACAATCATTAAATACCATACGAAATATATAAACCATACAACCAGTCAATACAAATCATCAATCTGTCTTTCACAAAGTGCCACCTCAGAAGAATACACATCCCTGCTGATTGTCACCATGTGTTGACTGTTCCTCCCCCAGCCTAACCTGTGTACAGTGTGAGGGTACACAGAGATTCTGGCCTCACGTTGGTCCTGGGGTGTTGAACAATAGTGCTTACACTCTGGTTCTGGCATGCTACAGTAAGCCAGACTAAAGCCCGGAATGTCAGTAGTGAGCTGGCTGGCATGTACTCTATTTTATAGCAGGGTGCCTGAGTTTGGGAAGCACTGCTGCCTTTTCCACGAATCCACACCCAGCTTTACCCTGTGAGCAATGGATCTGTAGCAGTGCTTCAACAATAACAAGAAGAACATGAAAGAAATTGACTAGTGGAGCTAAGATCATTATTGACATGAGTATTCACTTTCTAGTAAGCTGCTCAAAATGTTGTCATTTGTTAATGTTAATGCTCATGTTTTTACTTCAATCAAAAGATTAAAAGGTTTACAGAAATATAAGGTTTTCACTCCACAGCAACACTGTTAATGTTGCCATACACAAAACACTGCACTCATGAATTTCCTGCCACTTGTGAGAGCTCAGCTAACCATTTCAAAATGTTTTTGTATCATCATCATCATCTTCATTCACGTCTTTTAAAGGTCACAGTTATCAGTAACACCATCCGCACAGATGGTTCTTTGGTGATAAACTGCTCCTCCGGCTGGCCCTAGAACAGCCTCTAGTGGATCTCTGTCAGTGCTACACAAAAAGCAAAAAGACAACCTGAATGTGTCTCTTTCACAGTTGTAGATCTGAAGGATAGCAGGCCTCAGAATACATTTTTCATCTTGACACATTCTGTGAATTCCTCCTGTGGTGTCTTCCTAAGTGCTCTCTATCTTCTGTCTGAAAGTGCCTCAAATACACACACACACACACACACACACACACACACACACACACACACACACACACACACACACACACACACACACACACACACACACACACACACACACACACACACACCATGTTACTCTGTAGTTGCTCTCTTTTTCTCACACCTTCGGCATCTTTTGTGCTGCATTCAAGCCGAATAGTTAATATCAGCCTCCAAGTATCAGGAATTTGACAGCCATAATATTTCAAACCTGTGACAAGATGGCTGCAAAGACACCGTTGCTGGCAGTTACATCTAAATAAAATCCAATATTAACACTTTAACAGTCAATTCAGCTCATTTAAAAGGAGCTAGCTTGTTTCTATCTGGTTTCACTTGTTAAACTGCTAGAAATATGTTATACAGCAAGAGTAGCCAATTTAGGCCCTGTTTACACGATAACGCTCGCGGGTGAAAACGACAAAATATTTTATCAGATGTGCTTTTCGTTTAGACGGCGACGGCGTTTTTGGGGCTTGACAACGCAAAAAAGTGAAACCACCCTCCAGAGTGGAAATCTTAAAAACATTCCACCGTCGCGTTGCCGTCTAAAGGGTAAAAACGCAAAAGTCTGAAGACAGCGGTGTGGAGAGAGACGAGAAAAAAGCGTTCAGGTAGTCTGTTGTTACGGAGTAGGCTACAGAAATTGTAGGCTCCTGTTATCTAAAAGATTTTCAATGTAATGGCTCAATATTTAAATGTTTTTGACAATGTGGATAAGGTTGTTATAGTTCGATGACCATATGTAGGCTATTCATTTGAGCCAGCTGCCAGAGTAGGCTACAACATTGTGGATGAAGAGAAAGAGAGAGAGCGAGTGGCAGCGGGCAGAGGAGGGTCTGCTTCAGCCTCTTCTGCCCGCTGCCTCTCGCTCTCAAGCAGCGGCTGAAGGGCTGCGAGGCTAAGGATATTGGTAGTGCTCCCGTGGGTGCTGTGCTGTGGCCTATCACGGTCGACTGTGTCGGTCATCATCAGACAAACATGCAACTCCACCTCCTCGTCTTTCCAGACAAAATTGTCAGCTTTTGTTCATCGCTTCGACATGTTTTGGTTTCGCGCTACTAAGGAGAAAAGTAGAAGGAAGGTTCTACGCAGGCGCGCAGACTTGGTGGTGTTGTGTGGCAGTGCCACCTAGCCGCCTGGCATGCATACTACATTGAATTTCACACACTTTTGCGACACCGTATGCACGCAGATTTCCCCCCCAAAACTCTCGTCTAAACGCGGAATAAAAAGTGAGACCGCAACACCACTTTTGCGTTTTCTCTTCAGATCGTTTCCGTCTAAACATAGCCTTAGGCTATTTAACTGATAAGACTACAAGGCTAGCAGTGGTAAGTCTACTTTTCCTATTCTGCTAACATTGTGTGAATGCAGCATTAGGTTTTATATAGGGCTGTCAATCGATTAAAAAAATTAATCTAATTAATTACAGACTCTGTGATTAATTAATCGAAATTAATCGCATACATAATTAACGGTGCCTGAACCGATACTTTTTAAGAAAGTAAAAAAAGAAAAGAAAACAAAGGGTACTAAACAACAGTTGGTGACATTAAAGAACGGCTTGTTTATTGCTAAGGCCATATCGTCAAAATTTAATAATAATGTATAACAATAACAATAACTTATTTCACTAGTAAATTGCTGTTGAACGACAAAAACAACCACCAAGGACATTTACAATAACTTCAAATGCACCACGAAGCTGTAGTTTACTGTTTGTCTGTGTTGTTTTTCCGACGGCAGCTCGGCAGCTGCAGATTGTTAATTCCGGTGTTGAGTCACAGTCCTCTACAGTAAAACACAGTCAAACTTTACACCGTTCAGCGTTAGCTGTCAGCATTGTAACCATGTTTAATCCAGCTACTAGCTAGCGGTAGGCTAACGTTAGCTGCTGTCGAGTATAGTGTTAACTAGCGTAACGTGCAGCGGTGTTTGTGTTGCCTGTATCGTCTGTTTCAGAGCATCAAAGAGAAGAGCAGACATATCAGTGGCACCAGATTTCGGTAGCCAGGGTTGGCAGGAAGAAGATTTTTAATTTTCATAAGTAAATGTTCCAATCAATGATCCAGGCAGCACATTCTCGTCTCCCTCCTTCATTTTACAGTCCAATGGTGGCTAGAACGACTCCGGGTCAAACATCAATATGGAATGGATTAATCTGCGTTATTTTTTTTAATGCGTTATTTTTTCTCAGATTAATTAATCGAAATTAACGCGTTATTTTGACAGCCCTAGTTTTATAAGATGTGTATTCATGGAAATTGCTTGTTCCTGATTGGCTGGCAGGTGCGTGTGAAGGCGGGGCCATGGTAAACTTTATTTATAGCCTCTGACAGTTGACTCCCTGACTGGTTTGTATATGTCTGTGTAGATGGGCCGCAACAACTGCACATGGAGTTTGATATCGCTTTAATGAATCGGGACAGCACAGGATGGCACCCACAGTATCACCTCCTCCCCAGGCCCCCCCGATGGTGTACAGTATGTCATGCCTGAGATTGGTTTAGCTCTTTAGCTGATCCAGTACACACCCTCACCACAGAGTGTACTGGTCCACCTCCAACTTCTTATGGCTGAACTTCACGGTGGGAAGAACCACATCCCTAAGAGGGTGGAGGGGGTGTATCAGTTCTTCCACCTCTGATTAAGCAGGACATGATGAGACTTTGGGCTATGTTTCAGACCGAGTTTTGACACAGTACTGAACAGCTGCAAGGAAACATCAACTCACTCACCCGGGTGTGTGGAGTCAGGTGGCCTATCGTGATTCACAATTACATTTAGCAAGGAAACTTAATTTTCTCTGTCCTGAAATACTTCAATTGCATTATGAACAAAGGCTTTTATCGTGTGGTATTTTTGGAAACTTTTGTTTCTGAAAACAAATCTAAGAACAACATTAGCACAAAAATGTAATTTAGCAGTATCGAATGATGAGACAGTGATATAAAAAGTACTTATTTGCAGATGTATCAGATATCTCACACTTCATCCCTGATTATTGGCATCAATATCTGGATTCTGAACCTATCAATGCAGTATGCCTCTATCTGTTTGTTCCTTCAATTGGCAAAAGTGTACTTCAACATTTAAAAAAATGTGCACCACCTTATGATATGATGTGTATGTTTTAAACATATGTATTTTTAAGGACACATTTGTTAAAATGGTAGATGCTTAAAAGAGAAATGGACATATAGCGTAGTGTTATTTCTCATTACAGAGTATGATATCTTCATTAAGATGATGTTTCAGGTGTGGCCTGCCAGCTGATGCATAATGTTTACTAGCTGTCATCATGGGCCTCGCTTCTTTGGTGTGAACCCCCTTGCTCTTCTCTCTACTGCAGCGCTTTACATACATAAACACACTGATCTAAGAGGAGGAGTGATCCAGCATTGGAATAAAATGTGGGTGGTGTGGAACAATAGTGGGGTAGACTACTAATTGCTCACCACATGTTAAGTTGTTACTTTTTTCATGTATTTATCTACAAACTTAACTAATAAGACTAAATATGCATCTCACCACTAAAATTGGCATATTAAATATAATGTTATTATTTTAATGTTTCTCATCACACTCATTCACTCATGAATGCTTCACTTCTTCTTAGTTGTTTTGTTGATAGTTGCACTGTTTTTGACATTTTGACCGTCAAACAGGTGTAACATAATAATATTAATGATGGCTGCATTACACTTGCCCACTGGCCTATCTTACAGCCTCAACTAAATGGAGCAGATCCATCATCACTGTTATCAGTTACACATTGGCCTTCCCTGCCACAAGTCAAAATATCTGCTGTGAGAAAGGTTGGTTGTATCATTGTATCCCAGCGTTTATTTAAATTTCGCAGTTTTGCTAAATGAATATGCTGCATTTACAAGTCAAAATAGTTCAAAGACCTCACAGAGTCGTGTCTGCATTGCTTTCTCCCAGTTTGTTTGCCACCCCCAAAGAGGTCTCCCAAAAGTGCATTAAGCTTAAGTCTGGTGTTAGGGCCATTATTGAATTTAGGAACTGCCAGTCTCAGAAGTAAGGATTTGTAAGTTCTGTGTGATAGCCTCATTTTGGGGAATAAAAGTCCTCTGTGAGTCACAACAAAGTGAAATATGTGATTAAACTTGATGGAACTCTGTAACAAAGAAGAGACGGCATGTTTTGTTGTGTAATTGTGTTGTTTGTGCTTGTCCTTTTTGAGCAGTAGGCATTAAAAAGGAGCACTTGGACAATTGAATAGAGTTTGACTCTATGTCCCATTTTATTCAGTAAGTGAATCTATTCCAAATCTGGAAATCTGGAAATCTGGGGGTCTGTTCAGTGTTTCCCACAGATTCGAAAGCAATTTGTGGGGGGGGGGTTGTAAGAGTAAGAAATGACATAACATTATTTATAATAAGTTTATTTGATTCACAGCTGCTACATATAGTGTTTTGACCTCGACAACCCAACTGCATTTTACCGCAAATCGCAGGCACAATCGCTTGTTTGCTAAGAGTCGGGTCAGGACTCAACATTAATGCACTGACAACATTGTATTCAGAATATGAAATATTTTTTATAGGACTTTTTAATGTGTGATTGTGTAAAGGTGTTCACGAGATACCAACCTTTTGTGAACTAGTGAATTTCACCAGCCGTCTTCTCTCCTTTATGGAGACAGACGCCGTGTGCACGGTGGGCTCGATGGTGTTTTAAGCCTCCAAAGTCGCCTTACAGGCAGCTAACCCTCACCTTAACACTAACATAACTTCTTTGACATAATTATTGCCGCGCTGCCTGGAAGGCGACATTGGGGGCTAAAAACACCAAACACCGCACGGTGGGATGAGCTGTGTGTGTGTGTGTGTGTGTGTGTGTGTGTGAGCGAGCGAGACACAAGTGACAGAGAGACGGAGGAGAGCAGGGAAAGGAAATGCAGAAGAGCGTGTTTTAAAAAAAAATGTAATAACGAAACGCAATGTGCGCCGGCCGGTGTTGATAGTGAAGCGCACTGCCACACATTAGTCTATGTGTGGGAAACACTGCTGTTGTCAGCTATCATTTGATGGGTTAATCTGTCAGTTTTCCCCCACATACTGTATACTCTATCTCTGTTTATCTCCTCATTGCTGCTGTAGCTGGCTGAAACTGGAGCTGTGTTATACCTCCAGTCTGACAAGCATTTATTGATTGTGTATTGATTAGAAAAGGGGTCATTACAGCCCTCCGGAATAATTTCTCGACTATAGCACAAGGCTGTAGCGAACCCATGGCTGAAAACATGTCAGCAGTGTATAATGCAATTTGCTATACAGGTGTTTTACATTGATGCATGTGTCCTACTTCTGTTTTCTCACACTTGACACAATCATTTGGCAGTTCACTTGGGCTCAAGTTCAAGATGAAGGATCAGTGTGTGAGAGAGTGCAAGGTCAGAGGCAGGCTGTTGAATTCAGCAGCACTCTGTTAAAAGAGAAAATAGGTTTTCCTTAACCAGGTGGCTCATGTAAAGTTGGAAATACAAGAGCTGAGTTTGCCCTTTGAACATCTACTAATGGGGCAAATGACTTCCAAATTTTGGAGTATATCATAAGTCATGTTTTTGATTTTCCCTCACAAACGGCGCCTTGTTTTGTTTCAGGACATTTCTAAATCCTGTTATAATGATTTTGTGTCTGTGGTGGGTTTGCAGGCAATTTGTCTTTTATAATAAAAAGCAGTTGTCAAAGCTATGCTCTTTTGGATCAGTCGAATATTTTTGACATGCAGTAATGAGAACATGATGTTCATTAAATTGTATTAGATGCTTTTTAAGTGGTCTGGCCACTGAACACTTAATTAGGAGTAAGAAGAAAAATCTTGAGCAGAAAATGGCATCGCCATTGAAACTTGAACCAGTGCAGACCTGCGGCCCTGATGCATGGGACCGCATGACCATCTGTCCTATAGAGCTGTGTAACTAATCAGATCACGTGATATTGATAGAAGTAGCAGTAGTAGATATTTTGGGAGTCTTCTTTATCCCAGAACAGATGCAGCTCAAGAAAACACAGACCTACACATGAATATGTCATATACAAACCAAACTCACATACATCTGCACAATCATCCATTTTAAATTAAACAAACATGTTAGCCTAAAAATCCACAGCTTCATTATCATTATTGGATGTAATCGGCCGATTTAACCTCTCCCTTCTCCATTTAACAAAGTATAAGTCTCTTACCAAAATATGCTGACTCAGTACAGTATGAAGTGAATGTTCTGAGCTTTAGACAACCCTCTCTGTTTCAGTGACTTGTGTATTTCACCTGTAGTTGGCTTTCCTCATAATCTTTACCAGTCATTCCTGTTGTCATCCTGTTTTAACATGTGAGTTTCAAAAGTAGAGCCTTAATTCAGGGAAGAAAATAACCTTATTATCTTTTCATAGTCTCCAATATCTTCATTGCATTCAGCTTGGCTTTATAACAGGAGCAACACAGATCATCACAAGTATGGTGTCGATATCAGACAAGAGCAGGTCAGAGTGGACACTTTATTGTGCTGAGCCTGAATCCTCAGAGACTTTTTTTCTCCCATCTGCAAACACCTTGTCATAGAATCTCATTTTACCATAAGGGGGTGTGCAGTAATGAATACATTTAAATCAATTGGCATGCATTAATGGATTTGTATGCAAATCTAAAAAACGTTTAAAAACTCGTCATTTGGAGCTGCCATCTGGGAACGTTGCCCTGTGCATGTTTTCTGTTTTCCACTTCTGGTCAAAATTTTAAGTGTAGAGGCACATGCCCCCTGTCAGTACATTCATACTTAGTCAGACAAGCAGTTTCAGTATTGCTGACTTCAGGCACGACACAACAGAGCGCCAGCTTGAAGAGACTGCTGAGTCAAAGTCAGCATAACCTTCACTGTCATCTTCTAAAATAATACTGTTAAGGCTCTAACAATGTAAACCTTTATGACTCTTGGTGTTTTGACTATGATTGTGATTATTTTTTTAATATCTTTTAAAAATTTATAATTTCATTATTATAGATGTGATTCAATTGTACATACAGCAAATGGCGGACTCAAAATTCACAGTCCTGAGACCTCAATTTAATTTAGGAGAATGTTTTGCAGCTCTAATTATTGATTTCAGCTGTTTCTGGAATGTAGTGTAAACTAAACTATTGCAGTAATTTAATTTAATTCATATCGCAAGGTTTAGTTTTTCTAAAAAGTGCTCTGTCATCTGAAGCCCTCTGAGGTCCAAGGCCCCTCTGCAGCATTTCTCATGAAAAATAGAGAGTACGTATTTCCAAAATATTTTAGGGGGATATAATGCTGAGTCACTGATGCTGTTGTCCTGATGGAGGAGAAATAAACCACTCAGGGACTTTTTGTCAGGTTTACCTTCATTTTATATTTTGAATTGAACATACCTTATAGTTTAATAGCACCATATTTCAAAGTAGATGGTTTATTTAATCTCCTAGACTACTAGAGTAGTATTTCATCAGGGCATTTATATCTTCACGTGGGTTATATATTTCGTTCAGCATTATTTTTTCCTATCACCTCCTACCTCTAAAGTCATCATTTCACAATATCTGCATCGGCTGCTTTAGGTCAGCTATACGCGCTGTTGTGATATGACGGTGGAGCATGACTGTTATTGGTTGAGGCACCTCCCTGAACACCACGAGGATGAGACGGGACAACATCAGGGAGGGGTGAGAGGTGGAAACGAGGGAGATGTGCTCCTTTCTTTCACAATTTCTCTGCTGACAGGGATTGTGTGCGAGCGGGCAGGAGAGAGAGAAAGGGAGTGAACAAAAACATTAAGCTGCCAACTTCTGTGGCAGCAGCAGAGCAGAGAGGGGGAGAGAGAGGGATAGAAACAGCCTGCAGTTAGCAGAGAGACGTGTAGCACATCCTCCAGCGTGGTGTTTCAGTACTGAGCTGACCTTGCAGAGCTCCGACTCGACTGTTTGGAGCCTCAGGCAGTTGCCAGCAGGGGAGACTGTGAGCATGGATCCTGGAAGGTCTATCCAGCATGAGATCAGCTCTCTCAAAGGTATTCCTCAAGCTTTTTATATATTTTTACTTCCTCAGACTGTTGTCATCTCCGTCATATGCTTTCAGGACCGCCTTGTTTTCCCACAATCCCTCTCTTGTGAGGAATTCCTCATCGTATAGATGCAGGCGGAACACAAAGTTCAGTTGTGAGGGTTTCAGGTCGAGTTAAATGGAGGATTCCTAATCCTCTGTTCCCCCTTGCTTCCTGCATGTTTTTGTGGATAAAAGGAATTGAAAAGCTTTTGTTTTTGCCCTTTGTGTCTAGGCGTGACCAAAGTGGTTGGAGCAGGGGTCAGAAGTAATGATTTTGCTGAGATGGTGTGCTTTACGAGCTGTGGGAGGCTGCTGCTGCTGCTGCTGCATGCGGCACATTGAATGCGTCTGCGCCGGGAGATGCAGAGCACAGCGGCTGCTGCAGAGCGGCTGTTGCTGCTGCATCGCCGCGGTAACAGCAGTGAAGTGTTGCCCTGCCTCTCAGTCAGGGATGGGACTGTTTAGCCTGGTGAGAAGTGAACATCTGTGGTTGTGAAGGAAATATGTATTTCCCTGTTCTTGTCTGCTGCTTGTCAGGGTGCACCATGGTTAGATGTTTCTTACATCAGCAACATTTGCTCCTCCCACCTCCCTCACTTACAGGTGTCCCAGTACCTCACTGATGTCTGGTCAGTTTCATAATCCTAGCTGTTCTTTGATCACATTAGGGCTGCACCAAATGATTGTTTCAATTGTCAATTCATTCGGCAATTATTGTCTAGATTTTATCATCTATAAAATGTAAAAACAGTGAAAGAATTCCCATCACAATACCTCCAACGTGACTCTAACGTGACTTCAGATCATGTTTTGTCCAAGTCCAGAACCCACAGATATTTAGTTTACTTTGATATAAAACAGAGAAAAGCAGGCATTTTCTTATTGATCCACTAATAATGTCTGCTCTAGATCAAATATTCCCTGATGTTAATCAAATTTCCCCTCAAATTATTTCATTTATTTAGGGAAAGTTATTGTATGTCTGATATGTAATATTTGAGACCCTTGGCTTATTTGTAAAATTACAAAATGGGTTTTGTTGAAAAACAAGTTTCTATTGAAGCTGAGTTTTTGCATTCCACTGACTGCAGCTTTAAGTGAGGTATTGAAGAAAGTATTGTCTTGGTATCTGTACAGAAACTCAGGTATCGAAATATTCTAATAATACCCAACCCTATTCTCAGCTGAGTTTGATGCAAACCAACTGTGGTCAAAGTTTGTTTGACATAATGTTGCTTTGACAACACATTGAATAGATTTACTCAATAGGACTTCACCATTTTTGTTAATTACTCAACCTGCAAAGTAAAGCAAAGGCTTTTAAACACAAACTCTTATGTTAGTAGTCTTTTAATTGGCATACACCCAGCTGTATGGATATTCTGAGCAATTTGTGTCCCCATGGCATCTTAATATATTCAAATACTACTTTTCTCCTCCCATGTGTCTCCCATACCCTGCAGGCAACACTGTCTGCATGATTGGGGTTTTCCAGACTTAGTTTATCAGGTATTCAGGCCATGGAGAGTGAGCTACTTTTACACTGATCTTTGAACCATTGTGCACCATCTTCATCTCACTTAAGTAAAGGATTAACAGCAGACTGACTGACATGTATAGGGATAGAAAGCCTCAATTAGAGGAGACAGAACCCAATCAGACTGGTGAAACTGGCTCAGCCCAAAAGAGGAGCCTTTTTAAAAGCTGTTCTGTGTGGAGTTGAGGTTTGTCTGGAGTATTCTGGCGAAATGTGGTAACACTTTGGAACAGCTCCCCGGGATGGCAGGGACATTTACGTGATCCTGGAGAGAGATCTGAAGGAGTCCTACCCACTGGGACAGGCTGAGAATGTTTTCCCCAGGGCTCTGGGGACAAAGGCTCCTTCGCTTCACTGAGCACTCCCAATGGAGTTACTTAATATGTTGAACACTGCTGCTTACTCAGTGCAGCTCAGTTCATTTGTAAGCATGTCGTCACCTCAAGACCACTGCTCCCATTGTGCTTTCTTGTCAGCTATTTTCAAGCACTTGGTCCAGAATCAACTCTTTAACACAAGAGCCTGTTGATAATCTCCTGCGTGTGTTGCGACAAGCAAGGCCACTATTGACACATGGCCTTGGTGACTTATTATTTACAGTAAAGTTCACCTGTTAAAACAGCATGATATTCCTGTCCTGTACCAACCAGCTCTGGGTTTTGACCCAGATATTTTGAGCTTATGCAGATCTCTAAACTGTGACTTGCATTGTGTTGCATTTATCTGCATGTGCTGAATGATTTAATCAGCCCCCACTTAAGTGGAAGATATTGAAGCCGTTCTTTCTTCTTTACTTTCTTACTTTACTCTTTTTCTTTATTTTGTATTCTTTTGTCTATTGCCTGATTTTGTATTCTTTTGTGTGCAACTTTTTATGCTGCCATCCTGGCCAGGTCTCTCTTGCTGAAGAGGTTTCCAACTTCAAATGGGCTTACCTGGTTAAATTAGTGCTACATCTCATCCTTTTCATCCAAGTCTTTTTAATTGTTTTTAATAAAAAAAATTTTATTTAAAAAAAAATAGAAAAAATTCCAACACAATAACAAGAACAATGTGAAAACAATACCTGCTGCTTTTAAACTATGAGCCTATACCAGCCTGTTGGAGCTCTACCATTAGTTATGTCTGTAGCTCTGTGTGTTTCAACTTTCTGTCTAGCTCTTATCAGCATGTCTACACAAACACACTGTTGTGAATAATGGATTCTGAAGGTTATGTGCTGTTGAAAGGAAGATGCCAGGACTTTTAAGAAGGGCAAGGAAGGTTTCAAACCAGGGATATCCAGTTAAAAGGAAGTTCAGGGCAGGGGTCACTGCACTTGACATCAGGGCGGTTTAGTGTTTCAGACGTACGTGGCAAAGAGGCAAAGTAGCTTCATGACATTCGGCAGGTTCACTCTTCAATTCTGCAGAGCTACTTCAATATTGTCCATAGATATTTAGATAGTAACAGAATAATTGTAACATTATTATATTTTCACTTTAAAGAAGCAACTGTATTTTATGTATGCAAAAAATAAGATTTAAATGTCATACAAAAATATTGTTTGGAATAGCCTTTAAAGTTTAAGTAAGAAACTTTAAAGTCAATTTAAAATGGTGACAGGTGATACACAAATATGTGTGTGTATATATATATATATATATATATACATACATATTTGTGTTCAGGAAAAAGACAAACATACAATACAATAAATAAAGCTATAATAAATATTTCATGTGTTTTTGCTTGTCAAGTTCAGGTGCGTTTATTAATGGCACCAGTCCTTGTTGGACTCTTTCAGTTTGTTCTTTTTTCACAGTAACATTGACTGGTGCTCAGGCAGGGTCGGCCGTTGTTTATTACGAGTTATGTACTGTATATACAGAGTGCTGAACAGGCAGCTGGCGGCCTGATTGCCAATAAGCCTTGCAGGTGATCCTGGGTCATCAGCTGTCTTCCACACTCGCAGCACTGAGGGCGGACCATTGTTACTAACATGAGCAGAGGCAGACAGGAAGTGTTTTCTGTTTTTGTTCGCTAACACCTGTGACATTGTTTTGACATTGCATGTGATTGCAGTGTCAGCAAGGCATGTGCACACTTTTCAACAAAGCTGTAATAAATTAATTTATTTGTGGTGATTTATTTTTTATTTTTTTATTATTAACTTCAGATATTCCTTGTCCAAAAGCAGAATAGAGTTTTCTCCTCAATGATGATCAGGTAAAACTCCCTCTCCTTATGATGCCTTGATTAACAGGCCTGACTGAAGCAACAAATGTGCTTAACCAAATTTGTAAAGTAAAAATAACAACATGATTACCATCATGATGGCGTTATTATGTGGTTCCCTGATGACCATAAAGTATATGGTTTAGATTTTAATCTGTAATCTGGGGATGAATAATTATCCTTCTATGATTTGCTTCCTTATTTCCCCACAATATCCTGTACATGTGTATCTGTAGTTGTGCTCTGTTTGTGCTGTTTGATCTGCAGATAACAGTCCAGTCCAAAATCAGATCAGCATTTTCTTTTTCCTCCGCTGCTGCACTTTCTGCTTGCCAAGAATTTACCAGCATAAAATGATCCGTGAGGACAATGCAGAGGATAAATTAGCAGCTGCTGTAGTTGGGACAGAGCAGAGGGGGCTATAGTTTAAACTATATGGTTCTCATAAATGCACTAAATATGTGTGTGAAATCTAAATGTTTATTTCCACATTTCGGTACAGTTGTAATTCTTGAAAGTATCAAGTGGTTAGGCGTGCCTGTTGAATGTTGCTGATGCATATACATCCTGTATGTATTTCATGCTCAGAGATGAAGGGCTCATATGTCACCCTCCCAGTCTATGTAGTAGCAGTATTCAGTAGCTCTCAGATGCTTCAGCTGCTATTTGAGCTGCAGGAATTGGTAGACGGCCGCGTTTTAGATTCCTCACCTGTTTCTGTCCAGCCAGGAGTATGATTCACTCCAGATGGGAAAACTGTAGCCACGTAAAGAAGCATGAGAGCATGCAGAGACATAAAAATACATCAAAGAGTTTGTCCCACCCTGATTATGTTGTAACCAATAGTTTTACATTAACAATGGATAAAATGACTACTTGTATGTGAAAGGGGTCACTCATATTAACAAATTACCGCCCAACTCTGGTGTTCCCCTCAACTCTTCTGAATGTTTACAGCCGCAACTTTATTCTTTTGGTTCAGTCTCACCCCTCTCATCAGCATCGTTTTCAGCAAAAAAGCTCTGATAAACCCACTGTACACTATCCGCCTAGCACCAATGCAAAGTTAACAACTAACATTTAGCAGCTAAAGAGCCAGATATTTCTCCCAGCAGTTGATAGCGAACAAAAAAGAGCTAAAAGAAGAGTGAGTGTTGGACTCAAATTGATTTTTTACACACCCATATCTGTTGCATGTGTGAATGGGCAGGTGTTTGCTAACCACTTAACAGGTAGAATGTGGTATTATGTTTACAGCCTGTTTCTGCTGCCCCCAAGTGGTCCAAAAGTCTAGTATTACAGGTTTAAGTAGGAAAATGTATTCACATATACAACGCAGCAAAGAACTTGAACCGATTGTGAGAAAAAGGTGAGATAAAAGAAAAGGTAATCTGCCTAATTGAGTCCCTTTTATAATAAAGAGTTTGTACTCTAGAATTCAGTCCGTGAGTACTGAATGTGTGATCTGCTTTGGCTCTTTATTACTCAGTAGTAGTCAGTGTAATCCTGTTGGAGCTGTCAGTGAGTCTGTAAGTCATGCTGGTTGATAAGTCCGGCCATGATCCTATAGGCGAGTGGCCTCCTAACATAGCTGATGTGATTACATGATCTCATTAACCCCAGGTTTCTTGTAATTCAAAAGAGGGGCTGCTTCTGTAATTTGACACATCCTCTCTAATCATACACTCCTTCCTCTAATCCTCCTCTCGGTGGGACATGATTACACTCGTCATGCTTTGTGTTGTCAGGCGAAAGGGGAATCAACTGGGGTATTGAAACCAGGTGACTCTTAAACCACTTGTAAGACAAGTTTTTAAACACTGCTGCTTCTGAGTTATGAGCTGTCCCTGAAGTGGCCAGAAGGTGGCACTGTTTGTGAAGCTACTGCAGGCTGATACAAATTGCCAGAATTTGTGGAGTCCCTAATGAGATTGCAGTCACAAAGCTAAGTGCTATAAAGACAGATGCTATTTCCACAGCCATTGCCACGATATTGGGTTTTATTTTTTTTAATTTTCTTTAATCCTGCCTTAATGGTCCTGTGGTCTGCACATTAATCCAAATCTTATGCCATAAAAAACATTTTCTCAAATAGGCTCAACCCATTAACTGCAGTAACACTTGGTGTTTGTGTGTCAACACCACTCCACTTAAAAATACGTTTTTTCCCCCCCATTTTTACAGGCAGTTCAATTTCAAAGAATGTGTTTTTGAAATAGTGGATATTTGACTTTGGAACAAATTACATTTTGCTAACTGTGTTTGCTTCTTTCTCTTGTGTTTTTTTCTTCTAGGTAAGTGGCTGTTTGCCTTTTAAACTGTTTGTGGGTTTGAGTTGTGGCTCCCCAGTGACAGTGTGGGCCAGTGGAGGCTGTCAGGTGGCACAGAAAGGGTGAGCTCCTCCTGTATGTGCTTAAGATTAAAATATTATGTTATTTTTAAAATTGAGGTCTCTGTCTTTGTCACCATTTGTCCCCATTCCATTGATCCAAATTAATTTTCCACTTGCTACACACGAGCTTTGTATTAGGGCTAGCTTTCTAATGAATACAGCTTTTCATATATAATAATGGTAGTGATTGGGCAGCATGTGCTGTGGTTGTTGGTGGCATGAGAGGCTGCAGGATGTTCGTCATCATGTCAGACACTCTTTGTTCTGATGCCAAGTGAATCAACTGTATGTGATCTGTAGCTCGAGGCTGTGTCTGTCTCCCAGTCTTTCTTTCTGTACTTTTGTATCTCAAATCTTGATCTTTAACCCCTTGGTGAGAGGATGGAATCACATGTGATGCAGTCAGTTTGTACAGTCTAAAGGCAGTTACACACCAACCAGACGGCCGATCCTCGGCAGAAAAGGCAGTTGGACTGATCAGTCTCCCCAAGTTGGTCAAAAAAAGTGCCTCCGAACACACCAAAGCGACGAGACGTAATACGTCTCCATAACAGCAAGCGGCGCTAATCTGTATTGTCGCCCAAAAAATGAAAACCGGCAGCTGATTGGACGAACGCGTCACATGGGTCTGGCTGCTGCTTCTGGTTTTTGGATTTTTCGAACAGCCATTACTGGCGACTCATTCAGATTACGATCTCATATTGTACTAAAATAGTTCACCGAAACGGGTTTCTGAAAACATTTTAAGCAAGAAATAGGCCATGCAGTTGCTGAATCTGTCTTCATTTCAGATCGGCAAAGGTCAGTTTAAAAGATTTTCGTCAGATTTTGAGAGGCTTTGTCACGGTCAACCCTCTTGCCATTTCTGGGTGAGTCCCGACTGCCCTGTCTCCGACGGAGCATGTCAGGTCGGCGAAAATGAAGGCCGACAGCTCCTCCAACGGACGACGGCACGGAACACACCGAACAGACTCGAGTCACTGACCTCGCCACACTGTCCAACGGCCAATTATCGGCCCGGTGTGTAACTGCTTTAAGGGTCCACTTTATGTGCAATATTAGGACTGAAAGTAATTATTCTTTTCATTTAATGTATTCTGTTGATTTGTTTTGGATTTTTTTACAATCAACCTATACATAAGATGGTTACAAGTGACGATCACAACTTCCCAGAGCCCAAGGTGATGTCTTCAGATTACTTGTTCCTTCTGACCAATACTGCAAAACCTAAAGATATTCAATTCCTCATATTTGGCTTTTTTCTTGATACATTACTTAAACAACTAGTTGATTTTCAAAATTATTGTTGATTCATTTAATGTCAGTTGACTAACTGATCAGTCTGCTTATTGTTTTTGCCTTAACTGATAGTTATAGACTTGTTGATCGACTTTGATGTCTCCATAGACGTTATAGGAAATGGGTTACAAAGCCTGCCTGAACCTCAAAGTACCTTCACATGATGTATATATTATATTTTGCTTGTGTAACTATCCAGAGTGGGTTATATTCAAGTATCCCTCCTACTGACATTTAAGTTTGTCAGTAATTGTCAGTTATAAAGCTGCCGTCCATTTCCAGAACTTGCCTGGCATTAGACACAGTTATAAAAGCTGCAGGGGCTGTTTGTTTGCCAACCCTCACCGCAGGCAAAACAGCCAACAACAGCCCCGCCATATGAAAAAAATCTGCTCTTACCTTATAAGACCTCTTCTTTGCCACTCTCCTCCAGGCAAATTGTAGTAACTATCATGCATTTTTCTCATGGCGGTGCAAAGTCTGGGAGTGAACTGGAAAAGGACAGAGAAGAAGGGAATGTAGCTGGATAGAGGGGAGGTGAAGCATTCAGTGAAAGAGTTAATTTTAAAGTAGCCCCTTTCACACTGTCACGGTTGGGTTTATGAGGAGGGTTAAGCTGATATATAGGACTCCACTAATGGCACCCCACACATATCATGCTGACAAAGTGGCCTCAGTCTTTCCTAGACCAAAGAGGATTGTGACTACAGGAGTGTCATCCAAGGCTTTGCCAAAGTGCCTTTTAACTTTTGTTCTTGCTTATCTGGCAATCAAAAACACCATTGTTGCACCACGGTGGACATTTTACCCATTACCTTAAATACCCTCGGGTGACAGCCTCACAATGACTGCATTTGTGGACAAAGTTTCTTCTTCATCTGGTAGTTAATTAGCATCTGAGAATTATGTTATTTTAATGAGCCGTGAAGCTGGCCAGGAAAAGTTACTTAAAGTGTAACCATTTATGCTGTTTCAACTGCAGTACACCATGGTTTATATTAGGCATATGTTTCAATCAGGTTTTTCAGAGCAGCACTGATTTCTCCCTGGTCTTAAAGATTTAGTAAATTTTGAAGAGGCCAATTTCAATCAGCTCGCACCTCCATGAGCATCCCTAGGTTACATAACGGCTTCAGCCATGAACTAACCCATATATGTACACTCTCTTCTCAAGATGTAGAGCTAATCTCATTTGACCACTTGCTAGATATTGTCCATGTGTTTGCAAAGTTCAGTGTAGTGCCCCTGTTTCTGTGCAGCCTTTATGTTTTGTTGTCAAATTCAACCTATCAGCTTGGTTTTGAATCTGAAAGTCAAGAGAAGTGAACTTTAAGAAATACTGTCTTTTGAGTATCACTTGCTGTAAGCATAGAATATGGCTGTAATTAGCTTGGATTCACAGCAATTACAATAGATTCCAGTGGTGACTGTTGATCGGTATGTTCAGTATGTTGTAAACAATCCTTGCTTTGCCAATTGATAACTCAATATGCTGCTTCCAGCAGAGCTTCTGAGCTACGAGGAGGCAATAGCGTGATGCAGAAGTGGTGTGAATAGCTATGTTGTGGAGACATGGGAAACAGTGGAGAAGATACTCAAAACATAAATATTCTTTAATATTTCAACTTCTCGTTCTGTGGTCAGGGTTTTATTTCAGGTTTGGGTTTTTTAGACTGGAAATGAAAGTGTGTGTGCATGGTAACAAAAATCATTCTCCAAAATAATGTCTGCCCTCACCTCATCCTGTATCCACGCTGCCAGTTTGTCAATCTTTCAATGTTTTTATCATCTGAAACTTGGATGTTCAGTTATGGTTGCGCGGTGATAAACCACTGAGCGACTCTCACTTCCAGGAAGACTGTAAGTGTTTTTTGTGTTGCCAGTAGCAATGCTTTCTCATCTGACCACTGTTCTGGCCTCGTGTATTTACTCATTTTTCTATGGTGCATCATGTTTCTATGATTACAGGCATTCCTGGTCAACCACACCCTGCCATGTTTGTTTGGTGACTCACTACAGTAGCCAGTCTCTCTCACACACACACACACACACACACACACACACACACACACACACACACACACACACACACATTGAAACTCTCATATTTCCTCCTCTTCGGTTGCTATGGTGTATGGTTCCTCTTAATCACAGGATACTCTTATGATCTGATTTGGCAAACTGGAAACTCCGGCAATGTGCAGTCATCCATTATTGGCTTTCCAAGTCGGCCATTTTAGCTCAGTGATCTTTCAGACAATCTGAGCTGCGTTTTCACTTTAAATGCTTTATAGCGTATCTGTCGACACCGCAGCTGCTTCATGCCTCCCTGAGATGCCTCACGGGGTTTCCTCTTATGTCTGTAAGTTCAGTGATTCAGCCAAACAGTGCTGTGAGCATCCATTAGCGACTCATACTGACAGCCATTTTACCTTGAATGCCCTCTAGACAGCTCATGTTTCAATGCTTTTATACTGATCAACGTTTATAGCCTGAGTGGTTTGTGCAATACCAGCTGAATCTTTTTGCTTTGCTTTGTCATCTCCTTGTCAAGAATACATTTAAGGTGTACTTTCCTCATACCCAAATTAAAAAAAGTCTAATGGGTGTCGCAGATAAACAGTCTAGTCCAGTGGTTCTCAAACTTTTTCGGTCATTCCCCACTTTGGACAAGGGGGAATTTTCAAGCCCCACCTGCCCCCATCGCCCCAACACAATGCTAATGAAATACGCAACAAGCTTAAAATGTTCCAATTTATTTAAGTAACAAGTAGTATCAGTAGCCTATAGTAACATGTTGTATCTAAATACAAACTAACTATCTAGGCTACATCAAATAACAGCAAGTTCAAAAATAAAGAAAATAAAAGTGCAGCTGTGTCAAAATTTGTATCAAGTTCAAAAATAGAAAAGAAATAAATGTGCCACTTTGCAATCCGTTAAAAAAAGAAAAGAAGAGAAATCCGAATCTCTGCCCTGAGCTCAAAGACGCGCGACAGCACTTTTCCCCGGGAGAGCCGCCTTGCTTCACTGTGAAACAGCACAGATGTGTGAACAGCTCCCATTTCCTCACGAAGTGCGGAGAACAGTCGCACTTTCAGGGGTCGGGTTTTGATAAAATTTACCACGCTCACAACTTCTGTCAAAACCTCATTTAGTTCAGGGCTGAGCTGCCTTGACGCGAGCGCTTCCCTGTGAATGACACAGTGCGTCCAGTGTGCATCTGGCGCAACCCTCTTTATTAGTGCCTGCAGCCCGTTTCCTGACCCTGCCATGGTCTGTGCGCCATCAGAGCAAAAGCCCACACAGTTTTCCCATTTAAGGCCGTGTTCTTTGAGGTAGGCTAACTGTCCATGATCTTAAACAGCTCATCAGCTGTGGCTCTATTTTTTATGTAGGCCTATTTGCAAAACAGCAAATCCTCGCACAGTGACTCGCCATTCACAAAGCGGACGTACGAGATGAACAAGCTGTCAGTAGCTTCGTCCACTTGTAATGCAAAACGACTGTCTTTTAATTTTTCTATGAGTTGTTCCTCAAGATCACTTGAAATGTTGCATATACGTCTCGCAACTGTGTCGTTGGACAGGGGGGCAGCTTTTAATTTTGCTGCGCTTGTCTCGTCAAGCATAACTGACACCATGTCTAGAGCAGCGGGGAGAATGAGCTGCTCTGCAATTGTGTTTGTGTGTTTTTTGCATTGTGCAATTCTGTATGCCACTCTATATGAAGCCATCTGTGCTTTACTGTTTACTGATGCAGCTTTTACCATGCCAGTCTCCTGTTGACGGTATTCTGCCTGATTTCTTTGAAAGAAATCAAGTGGCTTATTGACGTGACCGGGGTGTGTGGTCTTGATAAAGGGGTGGGGGTGGGGAGGGGAATTTCTGTTACACTTGGTGTCGCCCCCGGGGGTGATCGGTCTAATAAGCGGCAACACACATCTCTAAGGACGGTTTGCTCTCATACGCGCTGCATTTATAGTCACACACACACACGCACACGCGCACACACACACACACACACACACACACACACACACACACACACACACACACACACACACACACGCACACACGCAGTCACTCTCTAGTCTAGTGCGCGGTCTTGCTCCAGATTTCGGGAGATTGGATCTCATTTGCGGGCGTCAAGGAGCCGCTATCAATATGCGGGAGACTCCCGGAACTTCCGGGACAGTTGGGATGTCTGGATAAAAATATAAAAGGCATAAAAAGGAAAATATCCTCCTGTTTGGCGCGCCCCACCTGTCACGTCTCTATTCCCCACCAGTGGGGCGCGCCCCACACTTTGAGAAGCGCTGGTCTAGTCAGACATTTCATACTCATCACCTTTGTGTTTTAAGTCAATGGTAAATACCTTGCACCACCACCACCTGACTGTTATGACTTGTCATCCTGCAGACTTCAGTTTCAGCCATTTCTCTTTTTTTTATCTATTATCCTCTTGTCAGCAACAGAACAGTAACCTGCTACAGGCGATTCAGATTCAGCATCTTGCTCAAGGATTGGTCTTAAAGGTTTAAATCCAGACTTTATCTCAGCTGCCTACTTATTTACAGACATGGCTGGTTTGTGTCAGTCCCACATGGGCTAAAGTCAACAAGTCGTCATACACATTTAGGGCTGGGGTATCGTAACTTCGATACCGGTTCCTGAACGATACTTTTTTCTATACCAATCTTATAAAATCAATTTTAGCAGAAAGAAATTACAACATTACACATTACGGTACAAATCTTATTGGCTCACCGACCCTGAGGTATTGAAATTTGGTATTGAATGACGAGGCATTTTTCGACACTCTATATTAAGGAGGCAATTTGGGCGTTGCCTGAAAAGTATTGAATTTGGTACCTGGCCCTATACACATCTGACAGAGTCTCATCACTGTCCTGCTCTTTTTGAGGAACCCAACTGCATCTGGATGAGTCACATCCGTATCAAATGTTGAGGTTTGATATTTCATAGCTTTATTATTAATATATTTTCGATCCATTGCAGATCTTTTCTCTCAATATGTAATTTTAGCATTCAGCAATACATGAAATCTGTGTATGGCTACTACCTGATTGTTGCTGAGAGTTTTATCTTTATATTTTTTATTCACTAAGTATCCACAGTGAAATATGGACCGCATAGTGTTAAGATTCTGTTTCTGTTAAGTTTCATTTTATGCCCATTCTCTCTTGCATTCTTTCTCTTGTTGTTCCCTTTTTTCTCTTGATCACTTTTAAAATACATCGCAAGGCTTATTTGTGTGCTGGAAGGCTAAATAAAGGGAGCAGAACCGCTAACGCCTAAATATATGCCTGAATAATAGTTTTTTTCTTTGGACAAATGGCCATTAAATAGACACGCAGTCTTACTGCTCAAAAATGTTTTTAGTTCTTTAAACCTCAGGGCATTTTAAATAAGGCACATTAGCAGATAATCAGTCTTTCTTGGGAAAATTATGTTCTCCAAATCAGTAAAATATTTTCGAAATTCAGTGAACATGAGGTGGACAGATGTCAGATCCAACTCCACAACAGAGAGAACAGATGGAACATAGAAAAAGACGGATGAAGTGACACCCTTTGATACTTACATATCCAGATAATAAATTGACTTTTATTTCACTTCAGACAGTTTACCTAGCAGAATGGCTGTAGGTGTTTATGATCAGCATATTGGGTGCATGCTAGATTGTGATCACTGAGGAATAGTCAGTTTATCACCAATGTGTGTGTGTGTGTGTGTGTGTGTGTGTGTGTGTGTGTGTGTGTGTATATATTGTTTAAGCAATACTCCTCCCAGCACTTTTCCCACTGCTCCGTTTCCAAATGTCAAAATGCAAAGTTACATTTAACAACTTGGAAGACAACCAAATAGCTTAAATTATTTGCTGTAAAGTCTGTACTGGAATGCAGAGAGCACTTCATCTGCCAGAAGAGTTGAATGGGTTTGTTTTTAAAGGAGCCACTGTCACCTTGAGTTGTCTCCATTCTCTCGTCCACTGCCACTTCCACCATGGCAATAAGCTTTCATCACGGCGGGACACAAGAGGGACACAATAAACCAACTTCTTTATTTATATCCAGGCAACGGTTGAGCATGCTGTGTTTGCTTCATGGTTAAACATATTAACATGGGGTAGCTGCTCAGAATTTTAGTGATTGTCCCATCAGTCTTCATTTTAAGAAGTTACCACATAGTATATATTCATTCCCATTTGGTTGATAGTGAATTTGTGACTCAGTAGTGTTTATTTATACATGTGTAACTGTGTTATAGCTGATGCTTTGTGTACTGTGTGTTAGAAAGGCTGTAGTTGAGAGCTGAAGCTAGAAGAGGTTTGACGCAGGTACAGACTGTTTAATTTCTGTCCATCTGTGGTTTAGTGGTAGTAGCAAAACAAAAGTCTGTTGTTGCAGCGGTTTTGTTTGATTTAGAGCCCAAGGACAGGTAATGAAGAGCACATGGAGATAAAGTCTTTGCGTCCAATGAACCAACACATGCCCCAAGGTTTTGGAAGAAATCAAAATACCACTGAATTATTGCACTGTGAGAGATCTGTTTTCTTCTACCATAAATTATTTTATCTGCTGTGCCATATGTCAAGACTTTAATCATGCTAGCAAAGCAGCAATTCAGCCATCTTTATGATTTGTGATTCATTCTTCCAGATATCTTCACTTCAGTATATCATTCCTGGCTATCAAAATACCAGGGAACTGGCACATCATTTGCCTGGTATGATCTGCAGTGGAGCCCTGTCTGGCGAAAAAATGATTTTGCAGTGAGTCTTTTAACGTTGCCATGGCCCAGAAAGGTGGGCTATCTCCATCTGCAGAGTTCAGTGTGACTAAAAGGACTTATTTTGTATTATACCTACTGTATTTGGCCTCTGAACACAGCCTGTGTTGAACTGTAAGAAGTATTGACTAATACTGTTTAACCCAGACCTGCTGGAGTCCTTACTAAGCTCGATGCCTCTAATGCATGTCGTTACTGCCAGCGATTTGTTATGAAACATTGCTCCCAGTAGAGTGTGAATCTGTTTCACATTACTTTTTTGACAAACAGGGTGACAAACAGTTATTTTCATGAAGGGGATTATGAAATGGTTGCAAGAGAGAACTATTAGAATGGTAAATGATAAACAGTACTAACAGATGTTCTCCAGTATTTGCGGAACTGTAAGCTTCACAGTTGTCTGATCACTTTCTGCTGTACTAGGTACTATGCGTAGTCTGGGACTCTTAATGGGATCAGCAGAGGGCACTGTAACATGTGCTTTATTCTGATATTTATTATAGGATGACAGTGAATCAGTACAGCTGGCAGAGAAGGGCACAGTTCTACCACATAAAGGCAAATGGTAAAAATCACCATCCCCTGCAAACATTTTCCAAACCTCCTCCTTCGTATTTTTAGCCCCACTGGCAACCATGGTTATCCTGGATTCCATATTACTTTCCAGTGTCGATCAGTCTCAGAGAGGGTGAGTAACAGAGAATTGAACACAGGCCCAATTGTCTTCTTTTGAGGGAAAGAAATTACTGTGACTGCTGAGGGAAAAGTAGGGACAGCAGAGATGATGGACTCTTTCAGTAGTTGAGTCTTAGGTTTAGTATTTGCAAAAGAAATACAAGAACTCTGACACAACTCCCAACCTTGAGAAATGAAGGAGCTTTGACAGTATATAATATCGGGCACCTTCAGCAGTGCTGTTCATTTTGTACCCTTGCTTTTTGTCAAAGTGACACGTTAGATACCATCAATCTGTAGCTTTTAAAGGTTGTAGACTTGCTACAGCTGTGTTTTGTGTTGGTGGTGCTTTTCCCCTCAGCCCTGTTGATAGCGGGTTGTGTGTCATCTCTGCCGCCTATCAGATGAACCTTTTTATCTGTCGGCTCGCTTCCTCCGCTGGATGCACTCGACTTGGTTTTACAACTAGAGCATCAGCTGTACACTAACTCTCTCAGTACAGTATACACTGTGATTTAAAGTTATATCTATTATAAATCTTTACACCAGACAAAGAATGTAATGTGACTGAGTGCTCTACAATATGACTAACTTAGAATAGAGCAAGAGACACCGACAGAGGAGCAGAGCCTTCGATTTACATTTGCAAAATAACATGCTCTTTGAGTGTGGTTTAATATCATCGTGTATTAAAAAATAATGTTACTGCCTAATTTCAGGCCTAAAGCAGAGACCTCTATGTTCTAGAAGGAATGTATTTCTTAAACTGTTTTTAAATTAGTAGAATATCCCATGTGCAAAAACTATCCATCTTCCCAAGTATTAAACCCTTTTTAAAGTAGAAAACTAGACAACATTGGAGAGATACATTTCTACATGTTTAAAATGTTTACAAAATTGTTCATGAAGTTACAATTTCTCTTTCAGATTATTTGTTATAAGTGTCAATATGTCAAAACAAAATACATTTGATTGAGACACTATTAACATCTTATTTCTAATAAGAGTTGTTGATTTGTATAAGAGATGGGAAACTATGAGAATAAGGAAGTATGAGAATTAAAACTACATTATTTATTTTCTTAATCCTTAAAACTGGCGAAAGACGGTAGTGGGCTTGTAGCAGTAATGCCCATCAGCCACACAGAGTACAAACCTTCTCTACCCGGCTCCCTCTGATCCTTTTAGTTTCTGTTTTCATCCTTTGTGCACACACCCCCTTGAATTCTCCTCCTTTCATCCCTCTCGCCTCTCTTCTACACAGTTTATCTTTCGACGGGGGACTGAGAAAGGTAGGAGGGGTTGTGAGCATCGCTGTTTCTCCATGCTGACTCATGATGATAATTTGGTAGATAAATCCTTTATCACAGTGAAGCAAAAGGAAAGATTTTTGTCTTGTTAGTTTGATGTTACTGCATGCAAACACGATATAGTAAAGTGGTACTAGTCAGAAATATTTTAAGAAGAAATTCCTCAAAAAGATAAAAGAAAACTGGTGGCTGGAATGGTAATGCCCTTAGCCGATCTGAGGGCAATCTATGGGCTTCTCTTTCAAGATGGTGTGATTGTGGCCAAGAAGGACAAGCGTCCACAGTCCATGCACCCTGACGTCACAGGGGTTACCAACATGAAGGTAATCAGCGCCATGGGCTCTCTCAAATCTAAGGGCTGTGTCAGGGAGACTTTTGCTTGGAAACATGCCTATTACTATCTCACTGACGAAGGAATTGCATACCTGCGAGAATACCTGCGTCTGCCACCGGAGATCATGCCTGCATCCCTTCAACCCGTTCGTCGCCCTGCATCCTCTGCTCAAGTGCAAACAGTGAAAGCCCCCACATCGTACATCCCAAAACCCAAACCTGTAAGAGAAAGCCAAGAGACCCTGATGGACAGGCACATTTACCGCCACAAGAGAGTTAAAGAGGGAGAACAAGCTAAGATACCTACAATACACTTCAGAGGCTCCTACCAGTGTGATGCATCATTTGGCCAGCCTGGTGTTCAGACCCAGGTTTTTTTAAAGAGAGACAATGATTTCTGCAGAGGAGAGAAACATTGGGCCAATGAGGGTAACAGGAAAAGTTTTGGAGCTTCTTGTCTCCCCACTAAGGACAGAGCCACCAGCTGTCCTGACTCAGTGAAAGAGGCCAAGCTACCAGTTTCTTTAGTCCCCTCTTCTTCAATTGTACGAAAGTTCTCCAAAGAGATGCCAACTGTTCACAAAGCTCCTTGTGCCCCAGTGACGGAAGTCCTGGAGAAGTGTGTTAAGATGGCTGCTCCAAACCCATCTGCAGCTTTGGAAGAGTCTGAATGTATGGAAATGCAGGAGGCTACGATTAAGGAGCCCCCAGAAGAATTGACCCCAGATGTAACAAGAGGAGAAACCTCAAATCTAGCCTTGGAGGTACCTGGAGAGGTAGTGCCTGAGTTTGAACCTGGTGAACATGTTGAAATACCAGAAGTTAAAGATGAAGGTGTTCTTGAGGAAGCTGATGTGGGGACTGAAGAAACTGTTGAGAAGTTGTCATATGATGTTGAGACGACGAAACAGCTGTATGTTGATGTCTTCGGTCCTGTGACCAAGGCTAAGGCCTCTAAGTCTGATCTTGACCATGACTCAGCAACCTCTCCATCAACAGCCACAGAAACAGTTATGGATTTTGACATTGCCGATATAGCGGACACCCAGAAAGTCATGGAGAAGACCATTCCTACGACAGCCATCTCTGGGTTTCATGTCTCAGAGACCTCCACCGGTGCAGCCTCTGAGGCAGGCTGCTGTCCCAGCCCTGCAGTCCCTTCAGAGTGTCCAGTTATTGCCCTGAAGACCACTCTGCTTCAGGGAGACCAAGGCTTCGTCACAGAGGACCCTGAGAATCGGCAGGATGTTCAGAGGGTCTGGCCTGATTTCCTGGAAGGTTTGAGCTTGTCTTAGTTCTTCATCCTTCTCCTCCTCTTCATCTGTTTCCTCCTCTCTTATGTTGTCTGCAGTAGTGGCTATCTGGGTGTTGCTATGGGCAATGTGTTTGGGAGGTTGAGAGAGGGATAATTTAATCTTCTAACAATACAAGTAATGCTCTTGTCGTTTCCCATACAGCTTAATAACAACCAGACTGCCAATTAGGTGTCATTTTACTGGATGCATGAAGACTTGGGCCAACCTGTGGCCTACTTGTATGACTAGTTGTGAAGTCTTAAGTTTTACTCTCACATGCAAGTCCTATAATTTATTTCATATAGATGTTTGCACAATTTTCAGTTTCAATTTGTGTTAAAATAGAGGCATCTGTGCAGGCAAGATTTTTAAATCAAAGTACATCTCCATTTGCATATTTAGTGCAGTTATTCACTTATTTGATTTACTAAATATCACAGATCAACTAATTAACTAATTTATGTGCTGTTTTTTGGTGCTGTTTTCTTTCTGTGCACAAATATTTATAAATACTTCCTGTGAGATGTTTCTGGGTGAGATCAAACAGAAAGCTGTGACTTGCATGTTAGACAGAGGTAGCAGATCATCTGTTTAGTGATGCTGATACATGATTGGTCCATACAAGTACAGACACAGGCAGTCACCCTAGAGTATTTATATATTGTCTATACTGACACATGAACGGATGCACATCCATGGGGAAACTTGTCTTTATCGTGCTGTAGACCAGCTTCAATCACATCAAGGCATGTAAATACTGTAGATATTACATACAGTATATACCTACAGTTTAGTTCAAGGAAATTGGGGTCTACTAAAGCAACTTCTAGTTAGGCTAGTTAATATTTAATTTGGTAGGTATTTTGTAGATATTAATAATTAAATCAATTAATAAATTAGGTGATATTTTAACCTATTAAAAGTTTCAGATTTCACTTTCTCTACTGTACATACATGCAGATATTGTTGATATTAAGTTGTGTTTGACTGATGACTGATGGAGTTCATTCTGCCACCTGCTGGGGGAAAAGTGATCTGCTTTAAATACCATCCTGCTACTGTATTGCACGTTATTTACATGCACAGGCCGTCCAGTCATGTTCTCTTCATCTTACAGAACAGTCAGCGTTTCTCAGAGTTCCTATATAAATATTTTTGACTCACACAGATTGGTGATGAGCAGTGCTTCTGCATAAGCCCCATATTTAAGTTCCAGGCTTTACCTTAATATGCAGCCTGCCTCAGAACTTTCCATTGTCAGGGCCGAGATATGACTAAGCAGAGAGCCTGGGAAATGTGAGTCCAATTAAGCCACACTCAGCCTTTCCTGCCTGCGCCTCCGCAAGAAGGGCGAAGCAGCAGAAGCAGTCCAGATGAGAACATGTGGCAGTTGCCACCTTCCATTTGCCCTTTAGCGTTTTAGCCCAGCCTGCAATGAATGTAAACTCCAACATTTAAAAAGACCATACCGTACTAGAATGGAATAGCCATGCAGCACACAGAGTCACTAACCTGCTGTTTCATAGTACTATATGTTGCATTTATTAATAGTAGTGACAAAAAGAAATCGACAAGAAACCACTTGAACTGCGACAGAAATGAATTATACTAAAAACTTCATGGAGGCTCTGATTCAACACGGCCAAGGTAGGAAGTCTTTGTTCATGGAACAGTTCTGTCTTCTTACCAAAAGGTGTCAGCACATAAATACTTTATGGTGAGTCTGAGCTTGTGCAGAGGACCAAAGAGGATGAAGCAGGTATGGGTGTGTCTCTCACTGCCAGTGTATCAGATAACCCAGGACAGGGTTGTGTTTGTGATTAAGTGACAGCACATTGTTTTAAGGGTTTTTAAGATTGCTTTTTACCAGAATTGCACCCTCTGTGTCTGGTTTATTCAGATCCCAGATGTACATCAAGTGTTTATTTAGACAATAAGAGTGAAACAGATTATAGTTCATAACTTGAGTTAGATACCACCCACGCGGATAGACAGTGTCTGGGATCATGTTCCCCCCCTTCCCCGTATAAGATTGTTCCGGGTGAATACTAGGGATCACAGTGAAGTACCAGGCCTGGGTGGGCTCAGAAATAATGCACAGCTGCATAGATTGCATGCCGTTGAGATACACAGACTGTATGTTGCCTTGAGTAGAGACACAGCATTTTAGTTTTGCTTGTTATGGTAATTTATCTGTCGGGCTGCAACTAATGATTTTTTTTTTTTTTTAAATTACTTTTGGTATAAATCATTTAGTTGATAAAATGTGAAACAAATTGAATTGAATTGAAATTAAGCCCAGAGATGAGAGCCCTAGGCTACATCTTCATTTTGTTTGTTTTGTTCGACTAACAGTCCAAATTAAAAAGATATTTAACCTGCAATCATATAAACCACATCTCATATTTGAGAAACTGCAACCAGGGAATGTTTGACAGTTCAATCATAAAAGTTACTGCACCTGGTTAGTACAATGAATAGCACTTAATATTAATAGTTAATGTTCTTAACAGTTCAACACAATTAACCACAATAAGAATAGTGGCCAAAATGAAACAATATAGTCTACATTTATACAAAGATACTACTGTATAGATGTGTCCTAATATAGCCATAGATACCAGTACAAATCCTCTATTATTATTATTTTCTAATTTTAATTATTTATTACCAGTGAAATGTTTCAGACTCAGCTCCCACTTTTTTTTTTTTTAGCTTTAAATCCATTGCTGTGGTAGTCATACAGTATGATCCATATCCTGTGGATATGGTGGAATATTTTAACTGTCTCCAACTTTTTAATGGATTACACAGAGAAGCCTTTGTTATAGTAGCTTGCTGGCAAAAAATCATGTTTTCCGCTCTTTGTCTAAAGCCTGTAAGAAAATGTGTCCCTTGGAGTTTCTGTAGCCCTACACATGGATTCCATCCAGTGGGGTTCGTCAGAAACCACCACGCATGAGATGCTGTTTCCACTAAGGAAAGCCTCACAAATTAAGTCAAACTCGCAAAGCTGTCTAGTTTTCACTTCCCAGCCGTGCCTCCGGTTCTCTTTTTTTTCATGCTTTTTCAGCACGCCCCCCTGAGTTTTCATCAGAACACAATGTCGTGAGGTCAGATTTGACTCCTTGGCAGTTCAGTATTTTCTCTAAAAGTTGTGAAGACGCTGAGCAAAGATGGACTTATGCTGCTGTTTCTGTCCAGGACCACCAAACGGTAGGTTTTCTTTTTACAGGAACATTTCATTTTAAATGCTATATCAGTGCATTTGGGGATGCTAAAACAGGAATAAACTATAGAGTTAAATGTCTTGTATTATGCATGTCATCTGAGGATAGTGCTACTCAGCATCATTATCTTTTTAGATGATTGCAAATTAAAAAAGTCTCTGACATTCCTCTCATTGCTTACCTACCTGTGCTCTTTGGGAAATATTTGTCATTAGCAATTGAGGCATTTTAACTGAAATGAAAAGACCTTTTTACTTAACAGACTATATTGACTTAAAGTTTGGCTTTATTGCCTTCGTATGGGTATGCTAAGCATGTATGACAATATGGGAATGATTGAGCAAACGCATACCATGTGAAGAGAGTGGGAGGGGGCTAGCTCCTCCCATGAAGGAGCGGTAGAATGAATTAATTCCAGACATCTGTACTGCTCCCTTGGTTTTATTCCCTTTGCTCAGTCTTCACTGTAACTAATTGCCAATTTGAGCTGCCAGCTTCTAAGGCTATGAGGATTTGGTTGACATTTGGAAAATAGGTCATATAGGGTTTTACTGAGAATTATCTGCCAACCCTTAAGATGAAAATCACTCAGTTACAATCACCCTTTCTTATTTGTTGCGAGTGTACTTTAGCTTCAGTTCCCAACTGCTTTATTTATTAAATGTATTCTCTCAACTCTGTCATAGCGTACCCTAGTTGTTTCAGTCTGTCAATAGCCTGTACACCAGAGGTCTATTCTGAATTATATACTATTTGACACTGCTCATGCCAAAGGCAGCTTGAGGTCTAATGTCTATTTCTGCTTGTTTTATGGAGCACGTGTGATCATGACACTGGTCTTGGTGTTGGGTTTCTGCATAACGTTCTGGCAACAGACACTCTGGCGGAGTTGCCGTTTTGCCCGCAGCAAGATGATTTTGATGTCTCAACAGTGATGCAAGCCGGTGTTTCTGCTGTTACAGTTAGTGTAATTAGAGAAGATCCATCAAGTGTTAAGGTTTTACAGTCCTTGCGTAGCTCTATGCACTGGGTTAACACTGAATACAAAAGGCATGTTGCTGAGACCCAGGTGAAATGCTCAGAGAGGAATTTACTGGTGATAACACAGTGACAGCGAGATTGTAGTTACAGATGATTGACAGGTTTGAAAGTGTCTAAATCAAGTGATGATGTCAGAAGGGGATTGTTCTAGTATAAGCAGACATTTTCCCTCAAGGTTCTTCAGTGTTTTAATAACAGGACCTGTCCAGAGGAAAATTGAAAAGCGGGTTAAAATTGCGGGTTAAAAAAAAGCAGTTGGTATTTTGAAAGGGTTGGTGGTAAAACAGTATGTTTAAAAGGTTTCTGGGAAGCTTATAGGTTCTGGTTGTGCTGTCCAAGCATAAGAAATCAATTAGCATCTACAGTAGGGAAGCAGCGAAGTTACATAATGAGAATGAATTGATTGCGAGTGGGTTATTCTGTGAAGGGGAAAAATAAACTGGGGGAGGCATGGCTTCAGTATAAACATTTAGAAAAGGAGGAAGGGGTTGGCCTTGGATGATATGTGACTCATAAAACATGATGGAAAATAACTGAAGGGGCTTTGGTGGGTAAAATAAAATCCTATGGAGTGAATGAGTTGGAAACTGACACTGGCTCAAGGTGGATCACACTCGCGCTTAGTTTTGCTTCTTATCAAGGCTGACTGGAATTATTGTGTTTTGTGTGTGTATGTGTGTGTGTGTCTCTCACACAAAACAGCCTCATATATTATTAACTCCCGCAGATAGGCTGCAGCGAGATAGTTCCTGTAGGGCAAAACCAGTGGAGTCACTTGAGCCATGGAGGGGGGCAAAACCTTTTAACTTTTTAACTACTACAAGGCTGCAAAGTTGCTTGTGCTGGGAGAATTCCAGCTAATTTTGAAATAAGTACAACTTAAGATAACAAAGAAGTGTGTGAAAAAGAGGAATTGTTAGAGTAAATACAGGGAAAAAGGGGGAGGGAGGGAGGGAGATTGGCCACTTCTGCCAGAGGACTGAGTCACAGGGAAGGGAGGAGAGGGAGGGGTGCTCTTTCGCTCTTCTCTCTCTCGTAAAAGTCACGGACAACTTGGCTGCACTGCTTGTTTTAAAGTCCGGGATGGCACCACACCCCTAGGCGCACACCCCCTCCACTTCCCTCACCTTTCACCCCCAGCCCTCCCTTCTTTCTTCAGAGCCTGGGACTCTCCACTTTGTACCAGGCCCGATGCCGGCAAGCCCCCCTGGACATGTGTTCCCAGCCCTTGTGGTTGTGGGTCACATAGTTACTTTAATCTTTGCCTGGCAGTGGAGAGTACGGAAGAAGCAAGGTAAGAAAAGCTAGAAATCTCATCGCTACAAGGCTTACTTCAGGAGAGATGACGGTGTCTTAAGAGGAAGGTAGATCAAGGGTTTTCTGTGCAAATAGTTTCTCGCCGGCTGTTCTCGTCCGTCGTCTCTGCTCTCTCCTGTCCTGTGTGTTTTTCTGTTGCACACTCCTCTCTCTTCCTCACTCCCCCCTCTTTTTTCCCTCACACGTCTCGGTTTCCTGTGGTGCGGAGATGTTGCAGTTAACCCTGTAAATGCTGGCTGTAATGTGATGACGTTGGAGCTGTAGTATTCTGGATGACTGTTTTTTTTTTTTTTGCTTCGTCAGAGCTTTGATGTGCACACCTCAGCATCAGCTTTGCTCTTCTGCTGGTACTTGAATAGTGTCCTTTTAAAAATGCGTCATCATTTCATTCAAATTCTATCTTTGTAGATATGTGGCTTGAGTTGTGTGTGAGTTTAAGCCCTTGACTAGTCTAGAGTATCTTATCTTTATTTGTGGTTTCTCCTCTATTGTCATTAGACTTGTTCAGTCGGTTTCTTCTTGGAATGCTGTTGGAAAAGTTAAGCACATCCTTTTCACATACCAATCGTGGGCTTGCAGTGAAAAATAATACTCTTTGACCCACCAAATAGCCTGAAGGTTACCCACAGGCATTAAATGTCACCAGCCACACCTCAGGCAGACCTAGTTTACTGTTGACGCAGCTTGGCACAATGGCGGCTGTCAAACACACCTCTGCTGGTGACACACCCTCAGGCAAATTAAAGGATGTCTGACTGACAGTCCGAGTCTGCAGGTGTAGATAAAGGGCGGTTGTTTTTGTCCCACCTCTGAAAGTAATGTGAGAAACCGGTTTGGCTACAGACACTCACAATTCAGTAACTTTGGACAATGAAGCAGCTTAAAAGAACAAAGTAGCCCCAAGTCACATCTTAACTCCGATGCACACTGTCCTGAAACGGTTGGTTGTTTTGCTAAACTGAAGCCAGGCACTGTACTTTTCCCTTATCGCTCCCAGTGGTCTAGGTCAGATAGTAGTAAACAGCACAATCCTGTTCAAAGGAAGTCAAGGAGGACACGCCTTGAGTAGATAAGGGTTTTCACCTGTGACCTACCTGAATTTGTTGTGCCAATAAGAGTAATTTTTCAGAGCAGTGGCATCAGAGGAAGAAATTGACCCACAAACTTTCTCTTATGCCCATTAAGGCTTAATATGCAAATCAGAACAAAAGCAAAAAGTGAAAACACATTAAATACAGATGTATCCACTTCTCCTCATCTGTGCTGCATGAGTATATATATTCTGTAAACTGTGTACAGCTGAAGCACTGATCAAATAAAGGTTTCCAGGAAGAGTAGTTTGACTGGTAAATTGCTGGCAAACATTGCATTGCCAAACTGTGCTATCTCTGCCTTCTGTCAATATCCAGCCGATTTGCATTTGAAGAGATCTGCTTTCAGCTGTGTATTTGCCGCAGTGCAGACAATAAGTTTAAACCCTATACATCAGCAACGGTCATATTACTTCTTCCCAGCACTTGTCTGCACTTTAATGATGTATTTTCAACAGAGGAGGGAGGTTTCACAATCAATTTCTGTCTGTCTGATTTGTACTGGACCTGCAGTGTAAACAATGGCCACACTTCCAAACATCTGCAGTGTCACATGCTGAAGGTAAGGCTGCAGCTGGTCCACTTGTGTAAGTTAGAAAGTTAGCAGGAGCAACAAGGTGCCTTTGACACAGTGGGAAGGGGAAAGTAGGTAAAAGGGTTTTTTACCCAGAGCCAGGTTTAAAAAAAGCTCACAGAGTGCCACACATGGCGGCTGGCTAATGGTAGTGAATTCGACACTGGGGACAGTGGACTGTATCCTGGTTACAGTCACAACAAACTGAAGCAGGAGGTCTATGGCTTTCCTTCACAAGACCGCATGCTGGAAAGATCCTCGGGATCTGAGATCTCTGTTGGTCAAATCATAAACCCTCTTCTTCAACACTCTGTAATGCCGACCCTTGTTGTGTTTGACTCTTCTTTTATCTTAAGATTTCCGTTAACGATTTTGTATGAGGCTCTCCGAAGACTCAAAACATTAAAAAGCTCCATTCGCTTCACAACACTCAGTTTGTCTAATCCGTTTTGGAAGCCACACCCAATCTGCACCAGTGTTCATGGAGGACCCACTAGACTGGCGGCTGTGTCTGCTAAACCACATGCCACATTGTAGGATTGGGTTTAGATTTTGGCTGGTGGTTAGAAGCTGTGACTCACTTCCCTGTCTCCTTTCACTGTGGCAGTAATAACAGCCTTAAGGAGGGAGGATGGCCTGCTCTGCTTTAACTAAAAAAGTGAAAAAACATGCCGTTATTGAAGGACGCCCTTCACAATAGCAAATGTAACATTCAGATTCAGATAACTTTATTACATAAAACACATTAGTGGTAAACCTTGCAAGTAGTCAGGCGTGTCAATCTGTCACCGTGTCTCCCAGTTATGGCAACAGCTCGGCTCTGATCTGTGTTTATGTTTCAGAGGGTGAAGGGCCAGCAACCGTGTCTCCTCGACATGTGATAAAGTCTCAAACACTCCTTTTAGGAAAATTGGCACCACCTCCTGCAGACATCTGAACACATGCATCCTCCATCGATCCAAGTTTTAATTATTTTAAGATTAAGGACACAATAGTAGTAAAACTTAGTGTCTTTGATAGTTTGCTTTAATTTAATTCTTTTATGAATTTATTTATTTATTGATGTTTTCAAATGCTAAAGTCAGTTATCTTACTCTTAAACACAGGCTGTGGTTTGCTGCAACATTTGAATGCTGTTCAATAGCACTGTTGTGTGATCCAGAGAATTAAGCCCATGGATGTATTAGTTATCATTTCCTACTTTTATTATCACTGTCAGAGATGCAAACCTGTTTTATAAAAACATCCACAGCAGAATTCCAAATTGCATCAAAGGCTATAGCTTAAACTAATTACATTTCATTATTTTCTACCAAATAGTTAGAGGTAAACCATGGAGACAAAAGATCATGCAATAAAAAGAGAAAAGAAAAGCATATGTATATATTGTATGCAGTTATGTGTAGCAACCGAGATCTGTACTCTTGCAAAAATAATTCTATTAATAAACAGCCAAATACCAACAGCTAAGAAAAAAATGCATATTTGCAATATTTTAAGTAGCCTATACGTACTCTCGTTCCGACTAGAAATTTACAGATGACTGTTTCTTTGAGTGGAGTGAAGTTCAGTTGCTGAAAAGCTTTAGTTACTGGTGTTATTTTGTTTAAATTACAGTTCTATAGCTAGATTGTCTTTAGCATGACATAAAATGTCTTTTTCTCTCGCTGTGGTTTGTGCTGCCTTAACTTGAAAATAAGCCAATAAAATAAGCTTGTGAATGTGATCCCTTTCTTAATGTTATGCAAAGAAAGAGAGAAAACAAGACTCCTATGTTGGAGTTATTTATGACCCACAGCTGTTGTATGTGTGGGAGGGAAGGTGATCATTTATTAGGCTGCCTGCGGGCAAAAGTTGCTTATGTGCGCAGTCAAACATGCACACTGCCCTTTGTTAACAGATAGCGAGACAACAAAGAGGAGCGCCTCTCACTGTGTAATTATCATATTAAATGTGGCTTCCCAAAAGTTATTCTAGTTTCTGCTTTGCACTTAGGAGCCTGGATGGTTATGCAATCTGGGGAGAGGCCCAGACATCACACATGCTAAAATAGGGACGTAGCGTGTAGTCCTCAGCAGCATATACAACCCTCCGGTCTGTTTATTTCGGGATGTATCTCTCAGGCGTGCTTCAATGGCACAAATCGTTATTACTGTACGCGCTACGCACGAAGGCGACAACAGAGGAGGATGGAGCAGCAGAGAGCTCTCCAGTTCATCTCTCTAAACAGAACAAAAGTGGGCTGGGCTTGTGACAAAGTGTCTGCAATCTGACACGACACTGCTTTTTTTTTTTTTTTTTTTTTTTTTTCTGTGGCTCGGATAGAGGAGAGAGAAAAGTTTTGAGGGCTCGTTACGAGAAATACGCGAGTCAGGGGGCGTTTTCGGGAAAGCCCAGCGCGCTGTTCGTTTACGCGCGGAACAAACAGACACCAGGATGGCCGAAGTGGAGGATACGATGCGCGCTGCTGTGCCGTCTTGGTGCGGCGGGCTGGAGCACCAAATGCTATATCGACGAACTAATTACATCCATGAAATGAGCTGCGGAGAAGTGGGGACTCATCTGTACAGCCGCATGTGCTGCGCAGGTAGGTCCGAGCGCTCAGCCGCCGTCTCCTTCTCTCAGCGCTTGTACTGTAATAGGAGGAGGTTCTGGTTGGGAGGGGCTGTTGGGGTGCTGATGGTGATGTGTTAACCTTTTCCATGCCTCCACCCACAAGACACGAAGAGAGGTTTCGCAGCAAAGCTTTGTTTTTGATGTTCTTTTTTTTTTTTTTATTATTATTATTATTGTTTCATTAACCGTTATTGCACTTTTATAAAAGTTGACACAAAGATAACATGAGCATTATTAGTGATGACAATATCCTGACGATCTCCCCTCCCACAGAGCAGATTATTGTAGTGTAGAGCTGGGCAATATATCGATATTATATCGATATCGTGATATGAGACTAGATATCGTCTTAGATTTTGGATATCGTAATATGGCATAAGTGTTGTCTTTTCCTGGTTTTAAAGGCTGCTTTACACTAAAGTTATGTCATTTCTGAACTTACCAGACTGTTGTAACTGTTCTATTATTTGCCTTTAACCACTTAGTCATTATATCCACATTACTGATGATTATTTATCAAAAATCTCAATGTGTAAATATTTTGTGAAAGCACCAATAGTCAACACTACAATATTGTTGTGGTATCGATATCGAGGTATTTGGTCAAAAATATTGTGATATTTGATTTTCTCCATATCGCCCAGCCCTACTGTAATGTAGAGCTGAAATGCTTTATTAATTATTGAACTATACAGAAAATTAAGCGGCAACAACGATACATTGTTTATGTAATTCATTAAGCAAGCATTCTTGTTCCAACTTCTCAAATGCAACTATTTTCTGGTAATGATGATAAGCTAAAAACCGTTGGGCTTTGGACTGTTTCCATTTAAATATGCAACCTTTTCTGACGTTTAATACGAAAAAAAACCAAATGATTAATGGATTTAACAAGAAATAATCATCAGATTATCAGATCAATTGTTGTTAGTTATAATAAATAGTTAATTGCAGCTCTTATAGGTAATGTCAACTTTAATTTGAAGGTGTTTGATGGCTTTAATGTTCCAAGCTTTAACAGGGGTCAGTAGTCTAAAAATGTATAGTGAGCACTGAGCTTTGTTTTAAAAGGATAATGTGTGTCACTGCTGCCTCTTGGCACAATCACGGTTGTGACATTTGAATACAATAACAATGACTCCGTAAACATTCACTTTTTGTTAAAAAAAAGGCTTAATCTGAGAGAAAGGTTGAATAAATGTTTGTTTATCTACTTTATTATACCCTCTGAATGTGTCACAAAGATAATCTGTAATTTATCAAATCGTCTAAATGTCTGTATTGTTATTTACGGACTATGGTGTTTAAGTGCTGTGAGAAAGGTTTGTTTTTTTTCATTCCTAAGCTAAAGTTCTCCAGAGGTTTGGGGTCAAAACCGCTCTTTAAACAGTACGCTGATGGACTCCCAGCTTCTGTGTGTTTTTGCTGTGTTGTCATAGCAACCACCCTCACAAATCACTCTTCCCACATTTATAACTGTCTATGAGTCAGCACTGCAGGGCCCCAAGTGGCCTTGGACTTTCTTAACAGTAGTCGGAACTCTAATCTGAATTTAGATCAAAGAGGGTTGCCAACTACTAGTTAGACATTAAAGTGGATTACAGTAGAGCATTACATATTTAGACTTTTCTTATGTTTTGTAGTGCAGCTTTTCCAACAGAAGAGGGAGACAAATCGTGTTGAGAAATAAGTTTATGTTCTTTTTCATTGGCCTTGGCAGTCACATCGGAAGATCATAAATCCAGCATTAATCTAGTTCTCATATTCTCATAATCACAAGATTGTAAACACATATGGCTATTTATATGTGCTTTTGAATGCATATTTCCTGAAAGTGACACTCCTACTGCAAAAGTGATTTGGAGTCATCTGTCCTCTGTAATTATGGAGAAAAAATAATGTTGGCAATGTTAGAGAACTGCTCAATGTCTGTGTTGTTGTTTATTGTTGATCTGATTTCACAAAGCTTTTTCTTTGCACCGCCTATCAGCACCTGAGTTTGTTTTAAAAAGGAATACATTCCTCACAGTTACAGACAGAGCTGTTCCACTGTGGTAGTGCATGCTTTCATGCCCTCTTCATTGCCAGCTCCAGGTTGGATCTGCCCCATAATGCCTTGGGGCTTTCATTCTTCACCTTGACAAAGTTTCTCCCTGAACTGTCCAACTTTCCTACCATGATCCCTCCATCGTAAACCCCATCAGGATCTGCTAGCCAGATGATACATAGTGTTAGTTAACATTCCTGTCCTCGGTGTGACTGAGATCGCATGCTGTCACTTGCATAGATGTACAGGTAGACAAAGTTCTTCGGGGAGGGGTGGTGTTATCGCAGAGGGGCGGCTCCCCCTGTCTGTGAGGAGGGTGGGCGCGCCCTCAGGAATGCATAGACTTTCATGCTTCTCACGCCAGAACTGTCACCATAAAACCCCTATCAGCTCTCACTGCTCGGGTTTATCATCACATGTTATCAGTAACAGGGAAAGGAGAAATATCCACACAGTACTGCACTGTGTGCACCTACCAGCAAGTTGTTGATAGGAACTTTTTTTTATAGTCACATATTTGCAACACATTAAAAGTGCTTGTGCCTCTTTGTTACTTTTTAAACATTATACAAAATTGGGTTTTAAGTAAATAAACTAAAAGTAATATTACTGCAATGTCTTGATTGTGTCAAGACTTCAATCAGCTGATATCGGCACACATTTTTGCATCTATTGGGAGCTGCAAAACACAACAGTAGTTCAAATGCAGGTAGGCAAGGAAAAACAATTATAAGTGAATACTTGAGATTTGTAGTTCATAAACTTTTGGACAAATTCTCCTTAATACACCTTATGATTTTACACATTTTTTAACCACCCTATAGTATCATGTTGAGGTCTACAGCTTTTACTTCTCAAGTCCCGACAAGCCACCTCCAGCTGTTGGTATCCGAAAAATCTCTGCCTTACAGCCTTATGTCAGTATGTGCACGCAAAATTGATGCCCTTAAGGGTGAAAGGTGTTACAGGTATTTAGGTGCTACGGGACATGAATGTGGTCGTGTGGAGGTGCTAGTTTAGAAACCCTAACTTCCAAGAAAAGCAATGCTGTGTCTTGTTCAGAGAGTTTATCTGAGATTATTTGTGCAGCTGCACAGATGGACAGAAGTTTTATTGCATGATTTAAGATGCAGAAGTAACAATTCTCTTTTTCTTTTACCATTCATGCATATAAACACACACCGTCCAGTCAATCCACACAGAGCCACAATGGTGGCTCTATGTCTGGAATAATTTTCTGCAGTAGTGTAGTTACTCTCTTAAGAGTTTTTTGGAAGCTCAACAGAAGCTTTTATTCAAGATTGGAAATTCATCTGAGAAAAATTGCCCAAGCCTAATGCTTGAATACTATGTTATGTCTCACAGGTTGTTCTCATTAGAAATCTTTAAATGCTTCTATTTTCTTCTTGCTGCTGAATTCTCTCCTGTAGACAACTCCCCTACTCCAAAACAAACGTCTGCTTTCTGATGTACAGAACTAAACCCCTCGGTGCCAGTTTACCCATAATTGTGTCCTGATGGTGGAACAGTGCTCATGCTCGAGGGTTTTCTTCTGATTGTACCATATCGAGAAATGGCTCAGGACGTTGTTTCCACTGCCTGGTCTCCTCTGTGTTCAGGAACAAGCTTTCCATTGACACTCTGTGGTGTTGTGTGGCATATCCAGCCTTCCCACCTCCGACCACACACACTGGCCCCCCCACCCAGACTAGTAATCTGTACTGACAAACAAGTTTCATGCATTCGTTAGTTAGGACAAACTATGTTTTAGGACAGCATGGCTTTTCTACCAGCCCTCTTACAGTAAGCTGACCTGAGTTAAAGTTTTTGAACGTTCTCTTTCAGTGTGTTTCAGCAGGCCGTTAGCCTAACCTCTGACCTTTCTCTGACGATAATCTCTTATAAATCTCGGCATCGTCATTGTTGACAGTTTTACAGATGCTCTTGTTAAGAGTGACTGGAAGTAGTATACAATTAATACATTTTATTTCAATTTTATTTGTCACATGAAATCGTACGAGGTACAATTCCATAACCGTCCGAATCCTGCAGACTGGCTAGCAGGATGCCCAGCAGAGAAGTGGCAGTCAGTGTTCAATTCCTTCATGCTGCTTGATGCTCCCTCTAATGTAGAGATAGAGATGGACACAGAGATGGACGCAGAGATGGTCTTGCTTGTCCACGTAGCCGGGACTGTAGCCATAGTTTGTAGCTGATAGCTGGCTAGCTAGCCTAGGCTAGGTTATCAGAGTCGGAAGGAGACTGGAAAGTTGGTTTCCCGATCCTGATGAGTGACTCATAGCCACATGCCATCACTGTACAACATCAACCAAAATAAGCACACTATTTGTTAAATAGACAATTCAGTCTTATGATTTAAAAAAACTGCTTTTAGAGACTGGAAACTTGCTTGAGATCGGTAATCTCTGTGATCACTGCGAACATGCAGTTGGTGAAATTTGCATGATTATGGATAGCACAGCAGCTGCAAGCAGGAATCATTTTAAAAATGATCTTGCATTCAAAGACAAGATTTGGGGACAGCTGTAGAAAAAACATTGCACTCACAAGAAACTCTGCTGCTAGGAAATAAAATGTGAAAAGTGAAAAGGATCATGTTTATTTGGTTGTTTGTTGCATTAAAAACTTTGTTGTTTGACAGCTGAAATCAGGAAAACAGGGCTGGGTCAGGGGGAGAATCTTCCAACTCTTCACAGATCACTGTGTGGTGAATGATAGCTTCTGACATTGTAGCCTGCAGGCAGGCATTTTGCAAGAGCTGGTGGGGAAAAAAATCGAAATAGCACTGAATGTCAAAGACAGCAAGGGAGGAAAAAAGGGAGTAAGACTTGTGTGAGGAACTGAATCAGAGGCTTGAACACTCCCATTTAACTACAGGATCCCACACTGTGAAGCAGTGTTTCAGGCAATAAGAAGAAGGGGAAGACTCACAAAGTACACAACATCGCCTCTCAACCTGCAGATGCTTATATTTTGTTTTTGATCACTGAGATAAGGCCACCATGGCAATGGAGCGGAAATTCAGAAACTACTCCTCCGACAGTGTGGGTAGTGACGGAGTCTTCATAGAGGACTCCTACTATCAGGGGATGCTCAAGGCCATGGATCACAGGAAAGGTAGCGTTTGTCATCTTTACATTGTTTTAATAGTACCTGCGTGGAGGTCTTCTGTATTTCTCCATGCTGTTGAATTCTTTGATGTAGAAATAGACCAGGTAAAAGTTGAATGTTGAATGCATCACGCCAGGTTGAAATTATTTATCTGCTTTTCTATGTTATGAAGAAATGGTATTAGTTTAAAGTCTGAAAGGTCGAATCTACTTCTGCCTCTGGTGGTCTTCTGCCTCGCTTTTATCAAACGGGACACGCCCCTTTATGTGTCATGGCTTTTCCTTTTTTCATTGGTTAGCTATGCTGAAACCCATTTTGAGATAAAAGAGCAGCTAAGCAGAACAGATGGCAGGACTCACTTTCATATTACTTGTGTGTGTGGTTCTGCTCAGAAGAAAGGCTGCCTGTCTAAGAGACCGAAGACCTGAAAAATAACTTCACTTGCAAAAATTACCTGGTTGTTTTCTTAATCATGAACTGTTGCAGCTCTTTCTTTTGTAATTGAAGAAGTTCAAAACACCCTACAAAATGTCTTTTAATGCAGTTATCAGATGCATTAACCAGACTGATTTTCTTGTGCTAAAAACTAAATTAATATAAACATGTTGTCTCCTTCTGTGTGACGCTCCACATTACAGCTGTATTATTCCGTAACAGAAAGATGGATCATGTGCGATAAACAAGAATGCTCTTTCAGGAGACCTGATATCTGTCACCTCATCGTAAATATTTTTTGACTGAGCGGATCAAAGGAAACATCCACAGCGCTGTCTGTTGCTCCAGGCTACAAATGTCAGCCAAGAAAACACATTATTTGTAAGAGGGATCAGTAGAGTTTGCCTTGCTGTGTCATTTATTTCACTAGTTTGAGTTTGGAATGTTAAGTGTCTGTCTGACCTTGGTTTTCTAAAATTGTATTTAATGGCATGAATAAACTGCAGTTAATGTGCCGATAGATTTATTTTTTACAAAACGTATTTAACCTGGATGCAAAGTCACGCGCTCGTGACCAAATGAAACGGTATCATTTCTCTGCTTTTGAGGTTTATTTCACTTCTCTGTTTAGACTGTTTGTGAATCATCGACATAATGCCACACAGAAATGGGCGTTGGCACCACGGGATGTCGTCTTCTTTGGTTTCTCTGTTCCCTCTATATATATATATATATATATATATATGATCGTGTCTTCTATTGAATGAGCTTGGATTTCAGTTTGTTTCCTGATAATGCAGTCAAGCTCCTAAACCTTGTGTGATAAGAAAATCAAACATAATGGTTTCACTGTCTCGTCAGATTTAAAACTGCAACAGTAAGTCACATTGTGTCGACTCCTAATCACTTTTGTTTAAAGATGGACTTGTTTTGTTACATCATACCATACGGTTCTCTGTGTTTGACAACCACCCTCATCACTTTTTGAAGCACTACGGTGAAGAGGTGAAAGTGTTCCTCTGCTAGTTATTTTTTTCTGAGTCTGCATGTTTGGAAAAAAAGGGAAAGCATTGCGCAACGTATACAGTACCAGCTGGTATGTGAGAGCCCTGTTTGTAATAATCAGACTGTGAAATCAAAACCAAAACAGTCTCGCAAGGTGAAATCTGTTGAGGTGCTAATCTGAGGGATGTCAGAGGTAATTTACTCGTGTCTCACCTGAGAAACACAACACTTGTTTTGATGGACTGATTTTAAACCACCATAAGAGGGAGTACAGCCACTTTCTGTGTCACCTGAAGCATCTTCTGCAGTCTCTGTTGACGTCATGCCAGTGTTCTGGTTTATGGCTTTGGGGAGCACAAATATTTGTCAGACTGTCTGAAAATCTGGGAAAACTTTTTTTTTTTTTTTACGTTCAAGTTATGTTTCCCTGAAGGCTCTCATCAGATGTGGGACCTTAGCTGTGGTTTTGGATGTTTTAGCTCATTAAATAAAAATGATGTTTACTGCTGCCAACCATCTTCCAAAGCAATGGTTCCCAACTCATTGGTCAGGACCCCTCTGAGAGGTCACAAAGTAAATCTTAGGGGTTGTGGGATGACCAAGGATGGGAAAGCAGATTTTTTGGTTTTATGATTTTGGTCCAATTTCTGCTTAATTTGACCTAGGCTTATAAATCTATAAACAAATCAACCCTTTGGCTAACTGTTTCCAACTGGTCGACATATGCAACTAATTCACATGATACGATTGTGAATATGATTATTAATAGTCTCTTTTGAATGCACTGTTTTTCTGAGCAGCCCTCTCTAAATCATTATTGGATGCACCAGCCAATAAAAACGGATCCAAATCAATCAGATCAAAATTAAGTTAATATGCAACAGCAATTTAATTTTGACAAAAAAAAAATGAAAGATATTATATAATATATAACAACATATTTACAGAAAAAGCTTATTAATCTAGTCTCTGTAAGATGATTTTCATATCATGCTGACATGAATCGGAAGCCATAGGTTTGCTGGAAGGTTAGACATTTAAAAACCAGCATGTTTTGGAAAAATGCTCAGCAGTAATGTTAAGTGTATATGATTTGTAGTTAATAGGGTAAAACATGCTAAAACTCTTGCATTGAGCTTCTGTTTTATCTTTCTTTCCCCAGATGAACGAGACCGAGTTCAGAAAAAGACCTTCACAAAATGGGTCAACAAGCACCTGATGAAGGTAAGATCCCACTTCAGCAACACTCACTAATACAACACTTCATTTTATACAAATGTACATTACATTTGTTGTGAGATGAAACAGATCATAAAACTTCAAAAAGTTAATCAAATGTTCATTTTAGCTCATTTGGAGCTTGTAACTCAATGAGAATTCTTCATGGTAAACAGAAGGACTTCAGCTGTCATTAAATGACCCTAAAGGTTGTTTTGTCAAATTCCAGCTGTTACTTTCATATCCTACCTGGTTACAATAACGTAAATTACACAAAAATGTTTCCTGAGTTGATATTGGACGGTCTAATCTAACAAAGCAAACTCAGATTTTGATCCCCTACACCTCTCTTCAAAAAAGTGAAACATTATATAAATCGCTCCCCCGCACAATAAAATCCACACACGCTATTTGTGTTAACTGCATGCGTGTGAGGGAGTGAGTCACGGACACCTGGCCTCGCTTTAGGAACAGCGGCATGGTGGGCTGGGCTCGGTCATGTTTCACATCTGGACTCCAGACTGCCAGGGCGGCTTCTCAGGGCTCTGCAGGGGAACAGGAAGCTCCAGGACTGAACTCCTACTCTGAATGTGGGGGCTACTGCTAAATATGTTTGCAGCCATGACACTGTAAGGCAGTACTTGTAAAGTGTTCTGGTCCATGACCCTTAAAAAAAAAAGCACTTGTGTAAATAGGCCTTGATCTCAGCAGTCAGATGCAGAATAAAGGGCTGCAGCTTCAGGAACAATTATGTTTTGTATCAGTTAATTAGTGCTGAAACAATTAGTGCCAGAAAACAAATGATTTATCAAGCAAAAAATAGCAAAACATTCACTGGTTTCAGCTTCTTAAATGTGAGGATTATATTTTGTAATTAACTCTTCTTTAATCTTTGGGTTAGGGTTAGGATTAAATATTTCCAAGCAGGCAAAAAGCCGAATTATTCTCGCAAGCATCAATGAAAGGATTTTAGTGTTAGAAACATTTCTGGTTTTGGTCACAATTTATATCTTTTGGCACCTACAAGAGGAGTGACGTTTCAGGGAGCACGTTTCTGTAAGACGCTGTACTTCAACTACTCAAAAGTAGCTCATGTAATTTTATGTTATGACAACAAGACAAGAAGAAAATAATGCTCATTCTTTGAATGACACCCATGTATTTGTGTGTGTAATAGGGATCTCAGGTTTCAGGTAACAACAGACTACAGTAGTTAAATCACATAGAATAAAAACACCAAAATTGCAGTGTTTTACTAGTTAGTAACTAGATTTATATCATCATATTTCCAGGGAATGTTTTTTAGCAAATGTTAAACTAAAGCACAGCATAGCTCTACCTAAAGTGCTTTCAGCTCTCTATTAGAGAAATGCTGCTGCTCAACTGACACGTTCAGGTTGACGAATCTTTGTTTTCTCACAGGAACTGAAGTGTGTTAAACTGTGAGGAATGTTTTCTGTCCTCCATCGGCATCCTGTGACACAGGGGTCTGTTCGAGATGGCTCACAGGCTTTTGTCGTCAGTCGTTTCTTTGTCTTGAAATCACTCAGATTTGGGTCCAAAAGAACTTGAGCGGGTCAGCGATCTGGCTGCCCTCGAGGCGTTTTGGACTCGTGGTCACAACAAAGTCATGGGATTATTAAACTATGAGGCCAGGAACACTCCATTTTCGTGCTCATCTGTCTCAAAAGTGCCATCTACTGTAGCGTGTCTTACATCTCTTCCGATTAAGGAAAATGAAAAACAGATGTTATTCTGTGCTTTACTTAAGTTTTATGAATCCCATTGCAATCCAGACCAGAGAAGAAGATATGGGAGCAGATTTACATTTATAAAAACAATACTGTTGTAAATAGTTTTGGATTTGATCAGTCAAATCAATTGATTAAAAACAGAAAATTACCAAGTGTCTTTGTCAAATCAAACCAGGGTTTGTTTGTCTTTTGTTCTTCTTTTCCCTCACGAGTCCCTGCAGTTTTATATCTTCTCTCATCAAACTGTTTCTTCTTTCCATCCTTCATCCTGTCCTCCCATCCTATCCCATCAGCACTGGAAGGCAGAGGTAGGTGCTGTCAGTGAGCAGAGTGCTGAGTGGACATATATATATACATGCATTTCTACCTGCATGTATAGCCGCTTTCCGACCAAGTAGTTACAGGAACGTAGTTATAAAAAAAGTCCACTTCTAAACAGATCTACTAACTACTCTCCCCCAAAACCGTTTTTTCCAATTGCATTCACACTGGCCAAGTGGCCATAGGGACTGGTAGGAGGGGTCTTTATAGCGTTAAAATCAGAAAACAAATACACCAAAAAAGTATAAACTAAATACTAAATCTAATGTATATGGCATATTTGTCATAATTTAAACAAGTCTCCCTAAGAGAAACAGGTATCTCTCTCTCCCCCGCCTCTGCCTGCTGCGCTGTGACCGTGTGTGTGTGTGTGACGGCCGGCCAGCTGCAGGACACGCTTGTCTGAAAAGACTGAAGACAGTTAACCACAGGTTCCCGTTAATCTTATAATGGACGTGTGTTGTGATATTTAAACAAACAAACCGTCAACGGCGAAATAAAAGCTTCTTATTTACGAGACCGGTCTGAGAGACCTCCAGCTTACAGCGGGGTCTCTGAGCATAACTGGCCGAGCGACGAGCTAGCGGCCGGGGCAGGCGCCTGCTGGCTGTCGCCTCACTTCATGGAGCTTCTCAACTCCGAAAACTTTGAAGCAAATTGTCAATTCGCCATCAATTTGCGCAAGACTGCCTATATTCAGAATCTGAACAGTTAATTTCTCGCCTAAAACATTGTCATAAGTGAAATTAGTGATGAATAAGATGGCGAAAATTGTTAAAATTGTCCCGTTGTTGGTCTGTCTGTACCGGAAACCCGACCCTCGTTGACCTAGGTTCATATGCTGAAAAGGGAAAAGAGAAAAGACCCTGCCCTGAAGTAGGAGCCAGAGGGACCAGAGGGACTTAAAAATCCCCAAATTGGTCCAGTCAGAACAGGAGAAAAAAAGGGTTCTAGGAATGTTATGTTCTAGGAACTGCAAAAATCCCTCCAGTCGGAAAGCGGCTATAACACTTTTACCCTCTCTCATTCCCATACGTTAACTGAGCTCTTAAGCTGCTAACCTCTTTTTGAGGCTAGCCTTTTTTTACTTCATTTTAAAACTTGGACTCTTTTCTAACTGCTGTAAGAGCCTTTTCTGCAGTGCAACATATCCTTGCTTGTTCTGTAACTCAGTTTACATTTACTAAACTTGTTTGGAAGAGAATATGAAGGCAAACATTAAAATTATTACCCAAAACCCAATTGTAAATGTCCATTAGAATTTGCAGAAAAATGTTATGATTCAACTTTGACCTATGATACTTACTAACAATAGTTTTACAATACAATGATGGATTATAACCAATATTTGAGTGTTCTTACTTTAGTTTTCATTAAGTAAGCAGCTTAAATAATCTGGTTAAACTGGGTGTTTGTTTACAACTGATCCAACCACGATATTTTACCGATATTTAAAAACGATATTTTACCCAATGACCTGATAGCCAAAACTATGAAAAGAATCCAAAATGCGGGCCCAGTTTCCACTGCAGAAGGCAGACAGTTGTTGTGTGTAGGTCCTTCCCTTTAAGTTGCTTTATTTATTTTTAGGTGGCATTACGGGATTCAGTCAAATGTGTCTGTGCCTAGTGTGGAATCCCTTTCTGCTATTAGTGTCTAGGTGGGCAGCAGTTCCAGTGCCGTTTGTATTATGTGTGAATTACCACTGATGCTGGGACGATGGGATGGGAGACTGAATGTATGGATACTATATCACTGAAAAAGGTAAATATTTGTCTCCTCTCTTCTCTCCGCAGGCCCAGAGACACATCACTGACCTGTACGAGGACCTCAGAGATGGACACAACCTCATCTCCCTGCTGGAGGTGCTCTCTGGAGAGACACTGGTGAGCTTTGGTGAACTTTGACGTTCAGAAATTAGGACATCCGCTTCTGCTGTAACCCCCTATCCTGTCCAAACCTGTCTTATTGTCCCTGCGTCCTTGTCCTACTGACTTAATTTGCTGTCATTTGTTCTACTGTCCAGTCCACTTGTTGTAACGTGAACTGCTCTAAATGTTTATAGTTTTAAAATGATTATGCTGGGTTTCTTGTCTCCACTCTTGCATGTGTTGACTTTGATTCTTTCGAGGTTTTTGGACATTTCAGAACATGCTGAGGTTATGCACACTCTTTTACTTTACTTACCTTAGCACTGTTTTTTTTGGGAACACACCTTCTGGTGATGTAGCCTTAATACACTAATTTTCATCCTTTGCTTCCATCTCGTAACCTTTCTGCACTGACATGTTTGACTCCTGGTTTTTCCTTTATCTTATTCCTGCTGACCTTTGCCCTGAACCTCTCCCCCTTCCCCTCTGCCTTCCTCTCTTGCGATGCTCTTGCTGTGGTAGCCGAGGGAACGTGACGTTGTGAGGAACGTGCGGTTGGTGAGTGGCGCCTGGACTGTGGGCGTCGGGCGTGGCATGTGTCACCACCCCAGGTGGCTGCTGGGTTGTGCATGATGACAGTCACACTCCCTGTATTGTCCCCTTTCTGTGTCGACATCGTCCTCCATTTGGTCAGTGAGCTAGTCAGGTCAGGCGTCATGTAAGGAGATAAGAAGTGCAAGTAGCTTTTAGAGGAATCATTTCTACAGTTGTGTATTTCAAAGGTATTTGATCATGTCCTTCAAATGAAGGTTACCATTTAAATATCGTTAAGAAGTGAAGAGCGTAACCTCATAAAAATAGAACCAAAATGACCATACCGTTCATCCGAGATTTCAGAATTGGCTGCAAAACTAAATATTTTTCATCCGAGAAATATCAATATTCACATGATTTGTCTTCTGGGTTTGGATTTTCTGACAACAGGGTTCATGAATCCAAAGCTTTTCATTAGTGAATAGTGCCTGAACGCACCAACAAGGAAATATTTAACAAAATAGTTTCAACGTGCAGCTGTATCACCAGTGAATCAGTGTTCTGCCTCATGAATTATCTCAAGGATATTTCTTGCCTCTGCTAGTTAAATATCAAACTGAACTCTACTGGTATGGAATAGACACAGATGGGTGCGTGTAAAGTATGAAATCTATCTTTAGATATCTTATGCTCTGAATGTCTGCACAACTTGTGGCTAAGGGCTTAAACATACAAACCACCGGTATGGTCTGTTGGGTTCCCTCACTGTATTGAAAGCAACGGCCAGATTTTCATCACTTAAAGCTGATATGTTGACTTATTCTGCAGCAAGTCTTCTTACTGGCTTAAGATGTGGAGCACCAATGCATGTCTGGTCATCGCTCCTGGGGTAACTCTGTGCAGGTTTAGAAATCATAGAGGCTTCTGGATTCTGCTCGATTGGACTGAGCTAGAGTTTAAATCTAAGACAGTATAAGATGTAAAAGGTGTTCCAGAAGGAAAAAATGACTGTATGTCTCAGAGAAAATGAGGATATTGTGACTGATGATCGGGGGAATCATTGAGATCATGTATCATTCATTATCATGCTCTCACCTGCAGACATCCTGGCTGGTTTGTTAATGCATTTCCAGGTCATTTAGGGTCAGATCTGGTCGAAGGTCTGACCAAACGCTTTGATCACAATCACGCAGAATTTGAATCGCACTTCAAATTTGCTGCATTTGAATTTTAAGTTAAGACCATGACTGTAATGATTTTTAGACGGTAAAATAGATCTTTGTTTTAAGCACAAAAGGTCTTGCTGGACACTGAAACACCTGTTCCTCAGTCATGGGGCCTTGCTGTTTGTTGATCATTCAAACCTAATTTTTTTCTCTCCTCTTGGTGTTTGGTGTCCTCCTGTCTCTTGCAGCCACGGGAGAAAGGCCGGATGCGCTTCCACAAGCTGCAGAATGTACAGATCGCCCTGGACTTTCTCAAACACAGACAGGTCAGTAAATACTGACATTTTAGTTGCACATTCACATCAAAAGAGCATTTTGATTTTTCAGTTTTTCTCCTTGTTGAGTTTTGTTTCATTGTTTTAACTCTTCACGTTGCAAGTACATCAAACTAACCATTACGTTTTATTGGTATCCATGCATCTTTCAGGTTAAACTGGTCAACATCAGGAATGATGACATTGCAGATGGAAACCCCAAGCTGACCCTGGGGCTGATATGGACCATTATCCTTCACTTCCAGGTAGTGTACACTTTTAAGGGCTAGTTTTGCTATAAAATGCTGTAATTACGGCATTGAAGTTAACTAGGACAGCAATTATTGGACACAAAAGCTCAATCAGTCATTATTTAAATTGCATTTTGCATGTATTCAGATTGAACTGACTGAGCCCTGTTGGGAACAGCTGACTCACATTACCTGAACTACATGTGGTGTTTATCTTTTTTAAACTGCACATTGGCACATAATTGCTCAAGATCAAACTCTTCCAGTAACATTCGTTTCATACAGTTTACTTTCATTACATTGTGATTAGTTTGCTTCCGCGCCCCGGTAAGGAAAATCAGAGTGCCGTTCCCTCTTTGGGGTTCAATCATCAGCCTCACTTTATCCTGGTGTTGACACAGCAGTTACAGTACAGTAGAGTCCAACAGCCAATCATTTCCAAATGGACATTTGGCAGCACTTATGCTTTTATATACAACTACCACGGCTTCCCCTGTCCTTGAGTGCACAAAGACTAAACACTGAAAAAAGCTATTCATTCATTTTTAAAGAATGATCACATGTCAGTCAATATGAGAGCCTTTTTTTTACTCTTTTCTGTGGCAGCTCTGTAGCTTACTGTTAAATTGAAATATAAGGGTTCCATTCAAACCGGATGTCAAACATAAACAGTATAAAATTGCTTATATCACCTATGGCAACAAAGGCCACATTGGAAGAAAACCATCCGTCAACGGGCAGATGTGTTTCTGATTGGGAAGAGGCGTGTTTGCATATTCATTTAGCAGATAGTTTGGTAGATTTTGAAAAAAACAAACAGTGGAAGTACATGGAGATTCTTTGATGCTATAATGGGTATGATGGTTATGTTGGGATGTCGGTGTGGGATACTTTTCCCCGTCCTGTGTGACTCAGTGATTCCGCTGGAAGGAAACGTGGCGTGACAGCTCAGGACTCAAAAACTGCAGTGGAAACGAGAGAAATGATTTCCCAGCAATTGTCCCTGTTATAAAAGTTAACTATGCTCTAATATCCAACTGAACATAAATACTGGTCAATTAATACAATGAAAAACTTCTATGTAGATGCACTTAGTCATCAGGCAGCTATTACTGCTTCAAAACAAGCCATTTTCCTCTTTGTTTTGGCACATGCTAGTTAGCACAAACAATGGTGAATTTCCTCTGAGCTCCCCAGGTGCAGGTTATAGTTTACTAATACACAGGTGAGTGGTATGAATAATGGGCCTGCTTCGTGACAGAGAGGGAGTTGAAATTCTCTCGACACTTTTTAAAAAGAGGCTGCGAGGGCGGAGGTCCTGTTTTCATTCAGCTTCTGAGTCACTTTATGCCCCCATCAACACTGTAGCACTGGGCTTTCCCTTCTGAAGGGAAAATAGCAGAAGGAAGAGATGCCTTCTTTTTTCCCTCCTCCACCCTTTCCTGCAAAAAAAGAGCTTGTAAGTTAAATTGTAAGTTCTGCTATGACTCATCAGCATACCTAAAACACTAGTATATTGTGGAAATAAAACCGCACTTATTCCAGTAAGAGACTATTTATCAGGACTGGAAATGCAACCTTTACTTAATGCATTATGTGCAGCTAATTTACCTCACTTATGGATGTTTTTCTGGTCTTATATATGGGTAAAAATCACAAAATGAGTGATATACAGACCAAATACTCAAATACTGTATTGAACTGATTGGAGCCCTGACTTAGTGGAGGTTTCTACCAAGACAAGTGAAATGGTCAAAAAAACAAAAAACATACAATGTTAAATTTCAAAAGGTTTCCTGTAATTGTTGCAACTTTTTACAACTTGTGCCTAGTTTTGTAGAGAGCCCTGCCCGCCCATCTGGTGCCTCAAGCAGACCAAAACAAACACCAGGGACGTTTCATAAGTACCGTTTGTACATCTGATTATAGATATGGCAGAGGCAGCAACTAATGGGTGATGGATTCATGCAAAGTAGAGACAGCTGCAAAATCAAGTTGTAAAATAAATGTCAATGTCAACAAAGTGCTAGGATTAACCTTAGAGGACATCTATATTAATTAAACTTTGTTCATGCAATATATATATATTATAAATATATTATATAACTTTGGCTATTATAACTTTGGCTATTATAACATTGAAAAGTCACGAGCCAATTTGGTCGGTAATGAATGAAACGTCTGTTTTTATAATCGGACGGCTGCGGAAACGATCCGACAAGTCAGTGTTTACAGATTAGTTTGTTTTCCGGAAACACATTTCGGCGGTTTGGTGAGTGTTGGCTTGGAAAAAGAAAAAAAAAGAGGCAGATCTGAAAAAGAGGATCTGAAATGACGTAGTAAAGTTAGTTAGGAAAAAAAAAACATTGAGGTATTTTTCGAGAGTAAAATAATTGTTTTTATTTTATCTACCAACCATCAACCCAAACAGATATTTTTAAAGAAACATGGATGCTTAAATGTATTCAGCGGCACACATAATCTGGTTTATTTTCCCTGGAAAAAAATTGGCTAGTGGAAAATCTGATTGGCTGGTAACTTTAAAACTGTACTAGCCATGTTGGCTGGTGATTAAAAAAGTTAATTTAAAGCCCTGTATGTGTGCGGATATATATATATATATATATATATATTGGTGAGGGTTTCTTTTAGTAGTGCTTTCTTGTGACTCATAGCTGAGCCTTGCAGCTCTTAAAAAAGAGGAATTTGCCTGTGGAGGTTCTGGTACACAGTCCAACATTCATTTACAGCAGCAAGAGTATTTATTGACAATTCTTGTTTGGAACATACAGTATAACTTTGTAAGATCAGTGACTCATGGACGTTTTCACTCGTATGATTTCTGTTTTACTGTTTCTTTCCAAAACAGTGAGTTTAATGTTGCATTTGCCCTCAAAGTAAAAGTAGTGGTTGTTATTTGAGGTTTAAAATGTGACTCATCTCAAGTCTGGAAGAAATCAACGGGGCGGGCAAACTGGAAAAATAAGTTTTTCTGGCCTTCAACCAGCACGGCAAGATGGAAAATCTTTTAATAAATATAGATCTATGGAAGCTTTAGATATAATGATTAGGAAAAACTCGGCTGTTTGTGGGTGTTTTCATTTGCAGCTATCCAAGTGTTGTTGTTTTTTAACCTTACATTACACTCATTTGGAAGATGCTTTTGTCCAAAGTGACTTAAAATAAGTGCGTTCAAACTCAAAAGGATGAAGAACTAGATGTTATCACAATTTGTAAGTGCAACCCATCCCCAAAAGGCAGCTAAAAGAGTTATGGTGCAAGTTCTCAGGGCTTTTTTTCTTAAAGAAATGAAATAGAAGTGTCTCTGACTACTTGCACTGTCTCCCCCTTCAGATCTCAGACATTCAGGTGAACGGCCAATCGGACGACATGACGGCCAAAGAGAAGTTGTTGCTCTGGTCTCAGAGGATGGTGGAGGGATACCAGGGCCTGCGCTGCGACAACTTCACCACCAGCTGGAGGGATGGCAAGCTCTTTAACGCCATCATACACAAACACAGGTGAGACACGGATCCTCAGTAGATGGAGGTTAGAGCGTGGCCCTGAGACTACCAGTTTTAAGAGTTTTACTTTAACATAATGTTCCTTGCAATAAAACCTACCTGTATAATAATAGTGACACAAAAAGATTATCTAGGAAAGGATACCATGGAGCTTGCCTGGACTTGGGATCTTGTAACACCGCAGGACATGAATTTTACACATAGTCTAAAGATTTTGTCTTTGACCTTTTTCATATTTCATGTTGCTGTCTTTTATTATTTATTGCAGTTGGTTCAGTGGCAGGAATACCAAATTCATATTTGAGTTTTACAGCAGCACACCTGACTTGTCAGGACAAAATGTGGATTGGTTATTGTAAATCAAACATCAAGATAAATACCAACTCAGACTTGAACTCCCCAGCTAATTCATTCATTCATTACATTTTGTTAATGTTTTACTCAAACTACCACAGACAATTGTTTTGAACATGGACAGAGAAAAACACATTTTGCAGCAGTAATGGTTTAAAAAGCTAACTTTTCCTGATGTGAAAAAGTGTTTGTCATAACAATCCATTGTACCTTACATGAATTTGAGCTGACCACCGCTGCTGTCCTGCTAAATAAAGAAATACAAACTACATACAACTTTTGGGTGGAGCACCACTTTAAGTCTTTGTGGTTGCACAGACAAACAAGCGCTGCAGGGTGGCTCACCACATAACACAAAAATAACATGTACAACCCTGAGTTGGCATCATTTGATGTGAAAAGATAGAGCCTTTTCTTTGTCGATGTGGGTGTATCACACTCATTTGAGAAAAGGTTGCCCTGGAGGTATGTTCACTGGATGCTTGACAGGTTGTAGCAACACACAGGTACACTCTCTAGCTCTGCCATAGATTCTTTCTTGGTAGAGGAAGAGCAGGACGGGCAGAGATTTAACAGCTGCAGCGAGGAGTCTTCGCAATGATCGACCAAAACAGAAGTCTGACCAAAACCTTACAATAAGAAGAGAATTGGATATAATCAAAGATCAAGGATATAATCAAGGACGAAAAGCTACCAAAGATTTGATATGTTTTTCATAACCTAACAACATTTTGACCTCACTCACTTGGAAACCTTTAGTGCTGTGAACGTGACCGTTGCTACAATGTTGAGCCTCAAAAGGAAGTTTCGCTCAAAGCGGCGTCTGAACAGTGCCTCCAGCAGCACAGCGGGCTCAGTCAGTGACCTGGAGGACCGGGTGGTCATGCTGTGCGAGGACATCCCCACCGAGAACTCTTTTGACTCCGGCCGAGGCTCCAGCAGCCCCGGAGCTCGCTTCAGTCGAGATTCCCAGAGTGAGGATCATGAATCAAGATCAGCGCTGTCCTACAGCCAGGCCTGCTATGTGGAGCTAGAACCACCCCGGGCACAAAAAGAATATTACATCCAGAGAGTTGCGCAAGTGTATGAGTACTTGTTCAAATGTTGTGTTTAGGAAAAGCTTAAATGTGCAGAATTTACTTTACATTCTGTGTCCTCAAAGTTCTCTTTCTCTTTGCTATTTGTAGACATGAGATGCACTTTAATCCTTTATGCTCTGAGCTTGTGCCTACATGTTATTAGACTGCAGTTATCTTCCTGGCAAAGTGCACTCAAAGGCAACATGTCTGTCTTCTTTGGGTATTAAAATAATGGAGGAATTTTAAGCTTCTCTGGCTGTGAGGACTTTTGTTATTGCTTGCCCCTTCTGGTATCACGAAAGACACACCACTCATGATCAAACTTACAGCACATAAAATATGAAAGATGTAAACAAATTTTAATTACCCATGATGAGCCATCAATGTGAAATTGTGGCTGTCAGGTAAAAAATTGAAAGAAATTGCAAAAACATCAAAATAAGGGCTAATGTTGAAATGTAATTAATGGGAATGTTTCTCTCTGACATTTGCAGCTGTCACACATGATTTAATGAAAGTCTTGATTGATAGCAATAACTTCCTCTCACTGTTCTCTCTGTCTGGTTTCTGTCCGCAGGCCCACTCTGATCGACATGAGTAACGTGTACCGACAGTCCAACCAGGAGAACCTGGAGCAGGCCTTCAGCGTGGCAGAGAGAGACCTGGGAGTCACCAGACTGTTGGACCCAGAGGGTGAGAGGAGTCACATATTCAGAATCACCCTGGACGCTTTACTCAGGGAACATTTGAGCTGTGCATTGCTTTTATTCAGCTTCGCACTGTCAAAATTAGTCAAAAAAGTAACATTTTTATCTCATCATCTCTCTCTACAGATGTGGATGTGCTCCACCCAGATGAGAAATCCATCATCACATACGTTTCCTCTCTGTACGATGCCATGCCCAGGGTACCAGACGTTCAGGACGGTGTCAAAGCCAATGTGAGTCCTCTTCTTCCTCATCACTTCATCTTTCCTCTAGGCAAGGCAAGGTTATCAGAAGGTGTGTTCTTACTAATATTAGTATTTTAAACGTGACCTAAATGCATAGTAGTCATTAGGGCTGGGACGATATGCTTTTGCCCCGATTTGATTCTTTCCCGATACATGGGCGCCGATTCGATTTGTACTGCGATTTTCATTTATTGCGAATCTAGAAGTATTGCGATTCGATAGTATTGAGTTTTGGGATTTTCTTTTCCTTCTTTATAAAAAACTAAAGTTGAATAATACACTTCTAGAGACAATATATCGTGAGACATTACTAAAAAGTAATTGTTTTCTAAAAATACTGCACATCACATGTCTGTCAGTCAGTCTGACATTTATTTAATGTGTAAAGAAGTACATAACATGGATTTTCTGCTTTATATATAAAGTAGTCGCTGTCGGCGGTACCATATAAACAGAAAATATTTAGGTGAATCATTGGTAAAAAAAAATAAATAAAAAATATTGATTCTAAGGAAAATAATTGATTTTAAAAATCAATGCAAAAAAATCACGATACATACGAGTTTTGATTTTTTTCCCCACCCTTATTAGTCATAGTGTAGCAGATGTTCTTATTCAGACCAGTTTACATAATGATTACCACAAAAAAGGGTCCAAGATGATCAAAGCAATGAGAAGTAAGGAGTACAAATTACTTACTTAACTTAATATATTACCATGAACCCATAAAGCACATTTGAAGTCAAAATGAAAGTAAGCCTATACACCTTTATAATGAGATTATAGCATTCCATTTATAATCCCTTTTCAAAGAAAATCTGTAGGAAGGATGAGTCTGGTAAGTGTGTCAAAGCATCAGCAGCTTTAGAAATTCTGCGTGATAAAAAAAAAATGTCAGGTCTTTAGTTAACTTGGACCTCTGTCTGTATCTGTGCTTCAGGAGCTGGAGCTGCGATGGCAGGAGTATTATGAGGTGGTCACCATGCTGCTGCAGTGGATCCGACACCACATCCTCGTCTTTGAGGAGAGGAAGTTCCCCAACAGCTACGAGGAGATTGAGGTGAGCGGATCCTAAAGGAATGTGTTTTGACTAACAAAACAGCATAATCTAAAAATGACAATGAAGCTACTGGTGCATTTATTAATCTCCTTTCTGATCTGCAGGTTCTTTGGCGTCAGTTTCTGAAGTTTAAGGAAACAGAGCTTCCTGCAAAAGAGGCAGATAAGAACCGCTCCAAACACATCTTCAAGTCTTTTGAGGTGAGTTTCCTCGCCAACTCTAAAAACTCTGCAATCTGTAATTAAAGTCAGTTGTCCGGAGAATGTTTTCAAAGATATTCTTTGTGCTGTACTGCATAAAATCATCAAAGTTGAAGTAATCAATATGTATTTGTACAAATATAAACAAGACAAATTTTGTTTTTTCATTTGACAGTTCACTTTTTTACAACCCACTGTTATGCCTGCAGGAGTTGGGACACTAGCACTTTGTGAAACCTTTACGGACTGTTAGCATCAATAGATTAGAGTAATTTTGTGGTAATTAAAAAAAAAAAAAAAGTAATCCAGGTACAATCCACGGCAGAATGTAAACAATTGAAACCTTAAACCTATACAGCACTGTCTCAATGCCTTCAGAACATTCTGGCTTTCCAACATAATATACAATGTATGTAGAATATATTTATAAAAAACATAATCAGGAGATGAATTGATAATGTGAATGGTGGTAGGCTGCAGCCCTAATCTTCAGATTTTTCAGGGTGCAGTTCAGGCAGGTCATGTCAAAGTGCCGCCAGGTTACCATCCTTTTGATGTGGAGAAGGAATGGGGTCGTCTGCACGTTGCCATACTGGAGAGAGAGCGTCTCCTCAGGACAGAATTTGAGAGGTAAGTGGGCCATTCATCACATGCTCTGTTGCCAAAGCAAACTTCATTTTTTAAAACACAAGATATTAAGAAATAAAGATCAGAAATGAATCATCAGACAACTGGTTACTGTGTGACCATGAGGATGACTCATTCCCTAATGATACAGTAAAGTCCACTTTGGCAATACAAGGAAACTGAGTTGGCTTTGTGGTATGGGAAGTAAAAATCATATTAGGGCAAACACATGACAACTGTGCCGCCGTCATAACAACAATCTAGCAATAACCGTTTAATAGTAACTCATATCTTTTAATCACAAGGTTGTTAGGGTGTAGCTTTGGGTTTTGGTTCTTCCAGGGCTTCAGAAAGTGCTGTGGAAAGTTTAAAAAAAACATCATCTCTACTTTGGTGGAGCAACAGAGTTCTAACATGGCTTTCATGCATCAGGGATACGAGTTGAAGTATTTATTTCGACAGAAGACGGAGTGAGTGCTTTCAGTTTTTAAAAACTAGTTTAGTTTTTCTTTGTCAAGCGATTATTTTTACTTTAGCACAGCTAACAGACAAAGCTAGCACTTACCCTGGAGGCTAAGTCAGGTAGTCTCCCTTGTCTAAAGTTATTTGACGCTTTGACCTCCCCTTTCTTCTTCTGCAGGCTGGAGCGACTTCAGAGGGTCGTCAGTAAGGTCCAGATGGAGTCGGGGGTGTGTGAGGAGCAGCTCAACCAGGTCGAGACTTTGCTGCAGACGGTGAGACACAAACCTTTGTGACAGATACTACTTCAGCAGAAATGATTGCAGCCACATGAAGGGCTGTAACGTCTTTGTCTCTGTGCTGCAGGACGTGATGATGCTGAGCTCAGGGAGACCTGCTCAGCACACAGCAGAGATGGAGGCAGATCTGGAGAAAGCAGAAGGAATGATCCGCTTTCTCTTCAATGATGTTCAGCTGCTTAAAGATGGACGCCACCTTCAGGCTGAGCAGATGTATCGCAGGTGCAAAAATCAAACTGCAACATTTAAGATGACTAAACTTTGGCATTAGGGCTGCAACTAATATCATTTTCATTATCAATTAATCTGCTAATCTCTTTTTTTAATGAATTATTGTTAATTCAATAAAATGTCACAGTAGTGAAATTTAAAAATGTAGAGCCCAAGTTTAAGTGATCAAATTTCTTGTTTTGTCCAGCCAAAAGTCTAAAACCCAAAGATAATCATTCATAATTACTTAAAACAGAGCAAATTAAAAAAAATCCTAGAAGTTGAGAAGCTGGAGTCACTGAATATTTGGCAAGTTTTCTTGATGACTTAAACAATTACCTGATTATAAAATATTGTTGTTATTTTCCATCAATTGACTAATCAATGAATCTACATATCGTGTCAGCACTAACTGCCATTCTTATTCTGGCTCTAGAGTGTATCGTCTCCATGAGAGGCTGGTGAACCTCCGCAGCGAGTACAACCTGCGCCTCAAGTCTGGAGTGACCATCACACAGATCCCCATGACTCAGATCCACTCCGCCCAGGTCCTGCAGCAGGCCCCCATGAGGGTGCGGCCTGAGCTGGATGAAGTCACCATGCGTTACATCCAAGATCTGCTGGGCTGGGTGGAGGAGAACCAGCGGCGGGTTGATGACGGAGAGTGGGGCACCGACCTGCCCACTGTCGAATCCCAGCTGGGCAGCCACCGTGGCCTGCACCTGTCTGTGGAGGAGTTCCGCTCCAAGATCGAGAGGGCAAAGGCCGATGAGGTACAAACAGCTGACACAAAAAATTAGGTGGTATTTCTGATAGAGACCAATGTTCCTTTGTCTGGGAAGGAACATTGGGTAACTGGCTGTAGCGTGGTATCCTACAGTATGTTTCACATGCTCTGTGTTGGTTTGTGTGATATCATAATTGTATAATTCGGTAATTGTGCTGCCATTTTGAAGAGGACTCCCAAAACAGAGATTTAGATCTTATCAAATCAACTTGGTTAAATATCTCAAATAACATAAAGAATTGGTCAATATTAGAATAAAGGGATCTCTTTGAAACAGGCAAAACAGTGTTTTTGCTTGTCTGACCTGTTTCTAATGTTTCTTATTGCCTCTTCCTTCTCCAGAGTCAGATCTCACCTGCCAGTAAAGCTGCCTATCGCGAGTATCTGGGAAAACTGGAACTGCAGTACAGCACTCTCCTAGTAAGTTAAAAAAAAAAAAAAAAAAAGACACTAAAATAACAGAAAACAATCCTGGATAAAGACATGTATTTTTCAACTGAAGCACCAAGTAGAGACTGAGCTGTTGCAAACCTAATCTTCTAGCAATCTCATAAAGGTTCAGTGAAGTCAAAACAAAAGAGCGTGAAAATGTACCATGACGTCATGTTTTAGCCCTCTATTCCCCTCCAATTTGAGTCTTTCAGTCCCTCAAAATGCATCATAGCATTTTTTGTCATCTGCTCTTTTGCAGAACGCCTCTAAGGCCCGCCTGCGCTACCTGGACCAGCTGCACGCCTTCGTCATCGCAGCCACCAAAGAGCTGATGTGGCTGAATGAGAAAGAGGAGGAGGAGGTCAACTACGACTGGAGCGAACGAAACACCAACATGACAGTCAAGAAAGACAACTACTCGGTAGGCTCGATGGTGTTTTAAGTCTCCAACGTCGCCTTCCAGGCAGCTAACCCTCACCTTAACCCTAAACATAACCATTGCCGCACTGCCTGGAAGGTGACATTGGGGGCTAAAAACACCAAACACCACTTGGTAGAGTGTGATGTTTTAATAGGGTTTACTAGGGTTTGCTAGTGATGATAGTGAAGTGATTCTGATTGGTGTTGTTTGTGAGCAGGGTTTGATGAGAGATCTGGAGCTCAGGGAGAAGAAGATGAACACTGTCCAGACCACAGGAGACAAACTGCTGAGGGACGGACACCCAGCAAGGAAGACTATAGAGGTACGATTATTGTGCTCACTTGATTACTAAAGCCTATAAACACCATATGCAGTAAACATTTGACTGTATTCATTTTTATATCAGAGTGTTTGTCCTCTTCATCAAAGCACCTTTTATTCTCCGCTACCCTCCTTTCTCAGGCCTTCACGGCAGCCCTGCAGACTCAGTGGAGTTGGATCCTCCAGCTGTGCTGCTGCGTCGAAACCCACCTGAAAGAAAACACTGCCTACTACCAGGTATGTTTACTAACTTTCATCGCTAGACTTCATAACTTTGAGTGCTTTCACACCTATAGTTCAGTGGACCCCTGTGCGATTCGGGGGTGAAGTTGCAACATTGTTGCATTTTTCATTTGGTTCGGTTTGCTTTCACACTGCACTTTGTCAAACGCACCAAACACTGTAAACACACGTTACGCGATCGAGACGGTCGGTTGTTTATTGGACAGAATATCCGAAACTCACAGACACTTCTGGTCTGAGAAATAATGGAGCAACACCAAATTTATAACGTCTTAGGTTTTCTGATTCTGCTTTAGTGTTTGTAATATTTTAGAAAAAGGCGAACAATGAGCAGCTGACAGACAGCGAGTGAAGGAGAGAGAGAGATGATGATGACGTCACACAGACCACCTGCGATTGTGATCTCAGAACAGCTTATGGATCTGAAAGTTATCATCCCTTAAATCATATATAAGTCCGTAAATTGTGTGCAAGGTTGAAATTGCAGGCTAGTAAATGTTCTGTTGTTGGTTTACTTCCTGTATTTGGGTCAGATCGCGTTCTCACCTGCAGTGAACCAAACTCTAGTTCAATTTGAACCAAAACAGAGACCCCCGTTTTCAAGCGGACCAGAGTTTGGTTGTTTGGTCCGCACCAGAGTTTGTTTGCGCTTTCACACCAGCCCAAAACGAACCGGACTATCCGACCAAACGCTCCAGTATTCATTTTAAATGGACCAAACGAGGTAGGTGTGAAAGCAGCCTTAAAACGGTTAAACAGTTTATTCATAAAGAGTTAACTTAAAGCTATAGTATTTATTTTATAACTATTTCATCTTAATATACCCCCGTTAAATTCAAGCCATTTTCAAATGAGTTGATACAAAGCTTATTAAGTCTATCAGCTCCACAAAACTCTCTCTGTATTTCTCAGTATGACAACAGCAGCATTCAGCTTTAGAGGCAAAGAGAACATAAAAATTACAAGATCATTACCTATTCTGAAGAGTCCATCATGTTTTTTAATCCTCCGTGTCCTCTTTGAGCTACTAGCAACTGACTGGAGGAGGGGTGGGGGGGAGATCACCGAAGGCTTGCGTCATGTGGATGCACTGACAGTGTTGTTGTCATTACTTAGAAATCTTCATGGGGGCAACAGAAACTACGCACTACAGCTTTAATCAAAGCACAATTTGTGTTCTTTGCTCACCTGTCCATCAGTAAATGTGTTGCCCTTATTGTTTGTCCTACTGTTGCTGCCTTTATATGTAGGGCAAGTTCTCAACGCTGCAACCTGATTTCTTCTATCTCGTCCTCGTCTAGTTTTTCTCTGACGTGAAGGAGGCAGAGGACAAGATCAAAAAGATGCAAGACACAATGAAGAGGAAGTACACCTGCGACCGCTCCATCACAGTCACGCGGCTGGAAGATCTACTGCAGGACGCAGCTGTGGGTTTATTCACTATTATGTTGTTTACTTACCAAACACACCAAGACACTGTTATTATCCTGTTGAGTACAAATTGTTCTGCATGCTGAGAAATTATACAATACCTGTTGATTTAAAGCTGCATGAGGCACTTTGGCACTGTGGTGAGGAGAGAAAACTGTTACTACTCCTGCTGAATACTTTCTTAGTGAAGCTTAATAAACACCATAAAACATAAAGTTTTGTGTTCTTCACAGGATGAGAAAGAGCAACTGACTGAGTTCAAAACTCACCTGGAAGGCCTGAAGCGAAGGGCCAAGACCATTGTCCAGCTCAAACCACGTAACCCTGCAAGCGCCATAAAGAACAAACAGCCCATCCAGGCTGTCTGCGACTTCAAACAGATGGAGGTAGGTGTCTTAACTGCATGGAGATATTATTATAAACTCATTCATTCTGTTAAATATTTTTGGGCATACTAAGAATCGGTACATGCATACAAATCACAGAAATCATTAATGGCGTTTTTCCATTACATGGTACCTGCTCGACTCGCCTCGACTCTACTCGCCACGGCTCGACTCGGCACACTGTGCGTCCGTTTTCCATTGCAGATTTTAGTACCGCCTCAGCTGGTCGTTTTGCCGGCTCGACGCACACACCAGCGCACAAGTATAAACATCAGGCCACTTGAGCTTGTTTTACAGTTCTGTGGAGGCTCCACGCAGAGCTTTCGCCGTAGCCTATGTAATATGTGGTCTGATGTATACATTTGTCAGCTGGTGTGTGCGTCGAGCCAGCGTGTGTGTGTACGTAGGATACGGTGAAAGCTCTGCCTGGAGCCTCCGCAGAACTGAAACAAGCGGCGCTGCAGTAAACTGCCGTGACCTAACACAACACACACAGAACGTCGAAGGTGTGTTGTTGTTGCCAGAAGACACATTTTGTTTCAGAAGAAGCTGGAGGCAGCAAAAAAAAAACCACAGCTGGCTAAACTGTTTAAAAATAGCAGGTTTGTTCAGGACACCCCCGTCTGTCGCTTTCACGTCACCTTTTCGGCTCGCCTCAGCTCGCTTGGAACCCCGACTGAGGAGGTACTAAAAAAAGTACCTGTTAGCAGGTACCAGGTACTTTTTTTCCAAAAAACCAAAACCAAAAAAGGCGAGTAGAGTCGAGGCCATAAGTTTTTAAATATTGTTAAATAAAGTTGTATTTGCCAAATTCGTAATGGGATATCAATGAGTTCCAAAGCTGTGTCCAGCTTTCATTTCACTTTTAATACAGTGTAATAATTTCTTAGTAAACGGCAGTAAATTACAGGAATATCCAGTAGTAGATTCAGTCAGACGCCTATGTTTATCTCCGTCAAGATCACAGTCCACAGAGGAGAAGAGTGCGCTCTGTTGAACAACTCGCAGCCTGACAAGTGGAAGGTGCTGAATGATAAAGGCAATGAGGCGTCTGTACCGTCAATCTGCTTCCTGGTTCCTCCCACCAATAAGGACGCTGTGAACAGTGTTGCCGGGTGAGCTAAGAGTCGCTTGAGGATGATTACTTAAAATCTAAATGCACACGCTGTGTCGTTAAATGCTCACTTTGACCCAACTAACCTTCCTCAGACTGGACGGAAACCTCCAGAGGCTGCAGACGATGTGGCAGACGATGTATGTGGACATGAAGAGCATGCTGTCCTGGCAGTACCTGATGAGAGACATCCACATCATCCAGACCTGGAATGTCACCATGGTAACAACACAGGACATTCTGTATTAAAAAAAAAGACTAATGCACTTACAGTGCCTTTAACTATTTTTCCTTTAAAATATTGAGATTCAAATTCTACATTTTGATTAAATGTGGAGAATTGCATAAGAGTAGTTTGACATTGTCTGCTAATTATAATATTATTTGTACTTGTATTTCTGGTTATTTTTAGTTGCTGCATTAATAATTGCAACATTAAACCACTATGTGGAAACAGATTAGTTCACCTTTAGTTACTCTCAAGTTAACTTAAATTCACTCAGATGAAGGCTAGTTCAATTGTTTCACCTCAATTGTGAAATGTATTTGTTACACTAATGAAATGTATGTGTGCATAGTAAGTATGAAAACTGACTTCAAATTAACAATGGTAGTGGATAAAGTGTATGCATGAGTGCTTATTTTAACTTTATTTGGTTTATCTGGTTTATTCTCTCTCTTATTACTGTTGAATAAATCAACTAATAAGGACAACATATTTTTTTTAATTTTGACTGATTATTCACTACAAAAATAGAAATAGGAACTACTTTTCTTAACACATATTTTACACTCTACTTGTTAATATACTGTAAATATTTTTTCTAAATAAAAGCACAGAGTTTAATATCCATCTTCCCTGCCCCCCTCTATCTGCACCCTTGTAGTTTAAGACCATGAGGGTGGAGGAGTACCGTCTAGCACTGAGGAACCTGGAGCTGCACTACCAAGATTTCTTGAGAGACAGCCAGGACTCCCAGATGTTCGGGGCAGAGGACCGTATGCAGGTCGAGTCCAACTACAACAGAGCCAACCAGCACTACAACACGATGGTCAGCTCTGCAGAGCAAGGTGTGTACTGTTTGGTTATTTCTGTTTGGGTTCTCTTTATCACCCAAATATGCTCAGAAAGGGTCTGATATTGATTACAAGACACATTTATTTTATTTTCAAGTTCAAGTTGGACAAAACCATTTTTTTTTTCATTGAATCATTTCTCAGACATTTGTGTTGAAGTTCATTCATGGTCATTTGTGTGTAAGTTGACTGTTGGATTCGCATTACAGGTTATGTGCCAGCCAGAGCAGGTAAGGTGCTTCAGTTACAGTGCCAGATGTGCAGTAGGAGCTTTTGATTGGATGAACAGGACTGTGTATGTGTGTGTCTGTGTACGAAGGGCTGTTGTCATGTTTCATTTAATTTATTAACTCAATCCTCTTCGTCATCCTCACTGATTTTGATATCCCTCCTAACTTCACTCATCGTTGCATTCTTCAGTCTCTGTGCATGGGTTTAACAGCACCTGATTTCCAATCTTTATCACTCAATGATTAAATCAATTAACTGATGAATTAACAACTGACGGATAATCAACATGGAACCAATCAAGCATGAAGAAGTACATTTATTGTGTACAGTGTGACATAAATACATTCACAAATCAAAGTAATTGTGCTGAAGCCCCCGTATGTAAGTACTTCAGAGAAGTTTTGGATTTCAAGGGCTACAGTCAAAAACACTGCACCAAAATACAAATGACTAAAATAATATACTAAAATAAAATAACTAAATAATAAAATTAATAAAATAAAATAACTAATACTGTACCTCTAAGAGAATGCTGTGTTTTTATACAGATCTGATTAATGCTTTTAAAATCTTCAGCTGACTTATTTATCTCCAGTTTGTTTTCTCTGTAAACTAATTATATATATATATACATTTTTCTTTTTCATCGAACCAGGAGAGCAAGACGAGTCGGTGTGCAAGGTTTACCTGACGAAGATCAAGGACCTTCGTCTGAAGCTGGAGGGTTGTGAGAATCGGACAGTTACACGCCTCCGCCAGCCTGTAGACAAGGAGCCACTCAAAGCCTGCGCCCTGAAGACCGCAGAGCAAATGGTAACGACGAAAAACTGAGATTTAAAACAAAAACACAAAGTCACAAAGTTGTTGGCATAGCCGTGCTTCATTCAGATGTACTGCACTGTGTTTAAAACTCAGTACGTATCCTCTTATATCCCACTAACTTTACTGGATTTTACTGCCAAAATAATATTAAATACGCATATTATTGGCTATATTAGTTCACTAAACCATTTTCCTTTTTTTTATTTGACAGAAAGTCCAGTCTGAGTTGGAGGGCTTAAAGAAAGACTTGAACTCCATCAGTGAGAAGACGGAGGAGGTTCTGGCATCTCCTCAGCAGTCCAGCTCCGCCCCGATGCTTCGCTCCGAACTGGACGTCACGCTGAGGAAGATGGAGCACGTCTACGGCCTCTCCTCCGTCTACCTGGACAAGTGAGGCTTTTGTGACTCTGTGCGCTTTCTGATGAATTTCCAGCTGGTGCTGAGCTTTTTTATTAAGTGTAAACCTCTTGATTTCAGGCTGAAGACCATTGATGTCGTGATCCGAAACACTAAAGACGCAGAAGACACAGTGAAGAGTTATGAGACTCGTCTGCGTGATGTTAGCAAAGTACCATCTGAAGAGAAGGAGGTGGAGGACCAGCGTAGTCAGCTGAAGGTATTGCCTGTTTGGAAAGATCTTCACTCATATCTACAATCAATGTACATATTTTGTTTTATATTTAGCTATGTTTAAACTCTTAACCCGTGTCGTGCTTGTCCCTATACTGGACTGCATTATTTTTTATATTAAGGGGATGACTTTGTTTTTTCGTCTGACAGTCGATGCGTGCTGAAGCAGAGGCCGACCAGGTGGTATTGGACCGCCTGCAGGACGAGTTGAAGAGGGCAACAACTATCAACGACAAGATGACGAGGATCCACAGCGAGCGTGACGCTGAGCTGGAGCATTACCGTCAGCTGGTCAGCAGCCTCCTGGAGCGCTGGCAGGCTGTGTTTGCTCAGATCGACCTGAGGGAGCGGGAGCTCGGCCTCCTCGGCCGCCACATGAAGTCCTACAACGGAAGCTACGAGTGGCTCATCCACTGGCTCGGAGAAGCGAGGCAGAGGCAGGAGAAAATTCAAGCTGTGCCCATCGGTGACAGCAAGGCTCTCAAGGAGCAACTGGCAGAGGAGAAGGTATTATAATAGAAAAGATGAGCTGTGTGGGGTAAAGGGAAGTAAAGTCATTATGCCCTCTGGTGGTCACACAGATGGTACACATTTAGTGCACTGTATTCTCGTTAAAAAACTTTCTTTACTGATTAGAATTATGTACTGGCTGTGGAAGTCATTTTAATAAGACTAGTAGCTGTGGCTTTTCCTTTTTGTTAAAAAAAATTGAATACACTATAAAAATGTTAGAAAATACATTTTGAATAGTGAAATATTGTCTGTCTGTTAATGTTTTCATTTATTTTTTACAGAAACTCCTGGAGGAGATTGAGAAAAACAAGGACAAGATTGAAAATTGCCAGAAAAATGCAAAGGTTTACATTGATTCAGTCAAGGTACGTACTGATTTTTCCATCTTTACAACTGAAGGAAGTTTTTTTTCTGGCTTGATTTAAGATTATTTTCTTCTTTTTTAGGATTACGAGTTTCAGATTTTGACTTACAAAGCCCTCCAGGATCCCATAGCATCTCCTTTAAAGAAACCCAAAATGGAGTGTGCATCTGATGATATCATTCAAGAGGTAAGTTGTACAAGTTTATCACACACCATCCTGAGAAGAGCAAACATGCGCATACATCCAGTTTGGTTGAGTACGACTGTCTGTTACCTGTTTTATCATTACTGTGATTAAAATGCCTTTAGCTATTATATACATACATGTGTGTTTTTAAAGTCAAGTAAATACACTGCATTTCTTTCAGTATGTTACTCTGAGAACCCGCTACAGTGAGCTGATGACTCTCACCAGCCAGTACATTAAGTTCATTATAGAAATGCAGCGCCGCCTGGAGGATGACAAGGTAATTACACACAAGCCCTGAAGACATGCAGCAGCAGATTTCTGTCAAAAACCCACTTGGCAAAGTACCACTAACACAAACAATGCCACCTTTACCTGTTAACTGATTTATGTATGGGGAAATCATTTGTCATCTACTACCAAAATGTTGGCACTCAGTACGCATAATTACTCCGTTCAGTCTGTGATGATAGGACAGCGTTCAGTGGTGAAGCAAACTGTTTCATCCACATCACATCCCCACTACAGTATTTGTCTGTCATTGCCCTACACTGTGTATTTAGTCAAATCATGTCACATAGTCTGTACATATGACTCCGATCTGCCCTGACCTCAGTCACATTTCCCAACTGCTTAACTGCTCGATTTAATATTTGCTTCTTTATTTCCTCTTGAAATCACCCACACTTGTGATTTAAAGGCTTCAGTTTGGCTATCTGCCTTCTCAGATATATTATTTTTCAATCTACCTTACCTTTTTATTTTCCCCTTCCTTTTCTTCTTTTCTAACTTTCTATTGTGTTTGATCCTTTCAACCTGCTCGCCAGTGCTTTGTCATGATGAGTATTAATCACACGCTTAAGAGATGAATTAACTCCAAAGCACCAGGTATTTAAAAAAAAAAAAAAAAAAAAAAAGACCCTCTCAGTTCATGTCATTCCTCTCTACATCAGACCCTTGTCTGTAGTGAAAGGAAGGTTCAGGACTTTTTTTGGGAGACCTTTCATAATTGAGCTCATTCTTAGTTTGTTAAGAAGTCTCGTGTCTCTGATCAATTTGCATCGCTTCCTGTAAGCATGTTCATGCTTTGCTAGGGTAAATGTCAACTTTTAAAACAATTTGCAAGCTTTTTTATATATTTCTATTGTCTTATATTACATAATATAATAATGTGACTCAAAAGCACTTACACTTTTTAAGGACCTATTGGGATTATGGGCAATACTGCTTAGGGCTGCAACTAGTGATGATTCAAACATTTATTAATCCCAACTTTACAGAGGCTAAAGTAACGTCTTTAAATGTCTTGTTTTGTTTGACCAAAAGTCAAAATCCCAAAGATTTTCAGTTTACAATTATATATAACAAATAAAAGCAGCAAATCCTCTCATTTCAGAAAAAAAGTTTTGTAATTGTTTTCATTATTTCTGCTTTAAAAATGAAGATTAAACAATTGTAATGGTCTAATATTACAGAAAATAAATATAGAAGGCTGATGAAAATCTACCAGAAATAACTGTCCTAAACTTGAGCTTAATTAGCACTCAATATGACAGGTTTCTAAAGTGTTGGACCTTCCTTTTAGGTGTCAATCACCTGTACAATTGCACAAAGCATCGCCCATGTTACTAAAGAGTAGAACTCATCTCTTGATGTTTGCCTATCTGTCATCAGAGTTAAGTGTAAATTGATCTTGGATTCATGTCTTAAGTCTACATTTTAATCCAAGTTTACTGTTTGCTCTGTGTTACATCAAATCATGCTATGTTTGCTGCATCACTATGCTGTTCTACACAGTGAGGGTTATTCTGGTTGAAATCTTGGTATCTTTCCCACTGCGCTTCATACTTTTTGCATGCTGCTAATTATTTATTCCCTGCCTATTTCTTCTTCTACTTTACACATTTTACAAAAAGCTGCTTTATTTTGAGAATGTAAAGATTGAGGAGTGACACAACTCTAACCCTAAATACCAAATGGTGAGTGAATTATACAAGAATGTTCCTTTAGAAACCCATATATATATATATATTGATAGAAGCAACAGCAACACACACCTCGACAATACTGAGTTTGTCATCATTACTACTACATACACATAATTTTCTATTTTTTGTAACAAGATATAATATACAGTACTGATTATGTAATATGTGACAAGGCTTTATTACAGCTTATATTAAACATTGATCAAGTAAAATACCTCAACTGCATGAAAGCAAGGTGTAGTGTCGTGCTGTCCTGTTGTGAAGTAAAGTGTCATTCTGTCTGCCACACATTAAATTAACATGACAAGCATTTCCCAATTCAGTATTTTTCCTCTAAAGAAGTGTATTTGTTGTAGATAAATAACTGTAACATAATCTCATGTATTTACATTTTCATGTACCTACATGTTTTATAACTACTTTCATATCGAAGTTTTATTTTGTAGTCTAACACCTCTAACATTTTCTCAATTCCTTGTACTCCCTCTTTGCTTCTACTAATACAGAAAGCTTCTGAAAAACTAAAAGAAGAGGAGAGGAAAAGGGTGGAAGAGATACAATCTGAGTTAGATAAACAGAAACAGTTGGCTGAGGCTCATGCTAAATATGTGGCCAAAGCAGAACAAGAAGCCCAGGAACTGAAGTTGAAGATGAAAGAAGAAGCCAGCATGAGGCAAGATGTTGCGGTGGATGCTGAGAAACAGAAGCAAAACATACAGCATGAGCTGCATCATCTGAAGACTCTGTCTGAGCAGGAGATCAAGTCCAAGAGTCAGCAGCTGGAAGAGGCGCTAGTCAGTCGTACCAAAATTGAGGAGGAGATCCGCATAATTAGAATCCAGTTAGAGACAACAATTAAACAGAAAAGCACAGCTGAGGTTGAGTTACAGCAGCTCAGAGACAAGGCTGCTGAGGCTGAGAAGCTCAGGAAAGCTGCTCAGGAGGATGCAGAAAGGCTTCGCAAGCAGGTGACTGAAGAGACTCAGAAAAAGAAAAATGCAGAAGATGAGCTGAAACGTAAATGTGAGGCAGAAAAAGAGGCTGCCAAGCAGAAGCAGAAAGCAATGGATGAACTGCAGAAATTCAAAATGCAAGCTGAGGAGGCAGAGAGGCGCATGAAACAGGCTGAGGAAGAGAAACTGAGGCAGATCAAGGTAGTAGAGGAGGTGGCACAAAAGAGTGCTGCCACACAGCTGCAAACCCATTCCATGTCGTTCAATGAGAAGACAACAAAACTGGAGGAATCCCTTAAGAAAGAGCAGGGCACTGTCCTTCAGTTGCAAGAGGAAGCCGAAAAACTCAGGAAGCAACAAGAGGAAGCTAACAAAGCCAGGGAGCAAGCAGAGAAAGAGCTTGAAACATGGAGACAGAAAGCCAACGAGGCTCTCCGCTTGAGGCTACAAGCTGAAGAGGAAGCTCAAAAGAAGAGCCAGACTCAAGAGGAAGCAGAGAGGCAGAAAGTCGAGGCAGAGCGTGATGCCAAGAAAAGGGCTAAAGCTGAAGATGCTGCTCTTAAACAGAAAGAGAATGCAGAGAAAGAGTTGGAGAAACAGAGGAAATTTGCAGAACAAGTAGCCCAGCAAAAGCTGTCTGCAGAACAGGAATGCATACGACTAAAGGCTGACTTTGACCATGCTGAACAACAGAGGGGCCTGTTGGATAATGAGCTCCAGCGTCTAAAAAACGAGGTGAATGCTGCCGAAAACCAGAGGAAACAACTGGAAGAGGAGCTGGCCAAAGTCAGAAGTGAAATGGATGCTCTTCTGCAGATGAAGATTCAAGCTGAGAAGAAGACGCTCTCGAACACAGAAAAGAGCAAGCAGCTTCTTGAATCTGAAGCGTTGAAAATGAAACAACTTGCTGATGAAGCAACTAGGCTGAGATCGGTTGCCGAAGAGGCGAAGAAGCAGAGGCAGACTGCAGAGGAAGAGGCAGCTCGGCAGAGAGCTGAGGCTGAGAAAATACTAAAAGAAAAACTGGCTGCCATAAACGAGGCAACTCGTCTGAAGACCGAAGCTGAGATCGCTCTGAAAGCTAAAGAAGCAGAAAATGAAAGATTGAAAAGAAAAGCTGAGGACGAAGCTTATCAGAGAAAGCTGCTGGAGGATCAAGCTGCTCAGCATAAACAAGACATACAAGAGAAAATCACACATCTGAAGAGCTCGTCTGATTCTGAGTTAGAGAGACAAAAAACAATTGTGGAAGAAACTTTGAGGCAAAAGAAGGTGGTTGAAGAAGAAATTCACATAATTAAGATCAACTTTGAGAAAGCATCAAAAGGCAAGTCGGATTTGGAGGTGGAGTTAAAGAAGTTGAAGGGAATTGCAGAGGAGACACAGAAAAGCAAACTCAAAGCTGAGGCAGAGGCTGAGAAAATGAAAAAGCTTGCTGCAGAGGAAGAGAAGAAAAGGAAAGAATCTGAGGAGAAGGTGAAGACGATTACTGCAGCAGAAGAAGAGGCAGCTCGACAATGCAAAGCCGCTCAGGAGGAAGTTGAACGTCTCAAAAAGAAAGCTGCTGAAGCAAATGAACAGAAAGACAAGGCTGAGAAAGAGGCAGAGAAGCAGGTCATCCTGGCCAAAGAAGCAGCACAGAAATGCAGTTCCGCAGAGCAGAAAGCCCAAGATGTTCTCAGCAAGAATAAAAAAGACAGCCTTGCTCAGGAAAAGCTGAAAGATGAGTTTGAAAACGCTAAGAAACTTGCACAAGCAGCTGAGGAAGCCAAAGGAAAAGCAGAGAAAGAGGCTGCCCTGCTCAGACAAAAAGCTGCAGAGGCTGAAAAGCTGAAAAAAATGGCCGAGGATGAAGCTGCAAAACAGGCCAAAGCTCAAAAAGATGCAGAGAAACTGAGGAAAGAGGCGGAGGAGGAGGCCACTAAGCGAGCGGCAGCTGAAGCGGCAGCTCTAGAGCAGAAAAAGCAGGCTGATGCAGAGATGGCAAAGCACAAAAAAGAAGCAGAACAAGCACTTAAGCAAAAGTCTCAGGTTGAGAAGGAACTTACAATGGTTAAACTGCGGCTGGATGAGACTGACAAGCAGAAAGCTGTGTTGGATGAGGAGCTTCAGCGAGTTAAAGGTGAAGTAAATGATGCTGTCAAGCAAAAGGCACAGGTGGAGGATGAACTTTCCAAAGTAAAGATCCAGATGGATGAGCTCCTGAAACTTAAGCTTAAGATTGAGGGAGAAAACCAGCGCCTCATGCAGAAAGACAAAGACAATACACAGAAATTACTTGCGGAGGAAGCAGTGAAAATGAAGAGCCTGGCGGAGGAGGCTGCCAGACTTAGTGTGGAAGCTGAGGAAGCAGCCAGACAGAGACAGATCGCCGAGTCTGACTTGGCTGAACAGAGGGCACTTGCAGAGAAAATGCTAAAGGAGAAAATGCAGGCCATCCAAGAGGCTACAAAACTGAAAGCTGAGGCACAGGAGCTCCAGAAACAGAAGAACCAGGCACAGGAAAAGGCTAAAAAACTACTAGAGGACAAAGAGCAGATCCAGCAGCGCCTTGATAAGGAGACAGAAGGCTTCCAAAAATCATTAGAGGAAGAGCGAAAGAGGCAGCTTGATGTTTCAGCAGAAGCAGAGCAACTAAAATTGAGGTTGAAAGAGCTCAGTGACGCTCAGTCAAAAGCTGAAAAGGAGGCTAAGAAATTCAAGAAGCAAGCAGATGAAGCAAAATTGCGTCTTCAAGAGACAGAAAAACAAACTACAGAAACTGTTATGCAGAAGTTGGAGACACAGAGGCTGCAGAGCACCAGAGAGGCTGGTGACTTGAAGGAAGCCATCGCTGACCTCGAGAAAGAGAGAGAGAAACTGAAAAAAGAGGCAGAGGAGCTTCATAAAAAATCTAAAGAGGTATTTTGACATGAATTAACACTGTTAGTCAATTTACACAACCCTTCCAATTAACATAGTTCTGTAAAAAACACTAACTACAGTATTTGTGGAAAAACATGTAACATTTCATGTAAATTGCAGAGACTTAAAGTAACATCCAGCAATTTATATGTCTTTGTTTATATGTCATTCAAATAACAATACTACAGAGTTCAAATGGTCACGAGTAAAACATTGAAAGACTTTTTGAGAAGTACTCTTATTCACTTTCTTGCCGAGAGTTAGATAAAAATATGAATGTCTGTATACTATACATGAATCTACTTTGAGAAGACGTTAGCTTAGCATTAAGACTGGAAACAGGTAGAAACGGTTAGTCTGGCTTTATTCCGTTCACTTTTTTGTAGGGATTAAACAAACGAGATCTAACATGTTAATTAGTGAGCTTTAGAGCTGTTCGTAGGCGGATTTCGTCACCTTAGGACAAAGCCACACTAGCTATTACCCCCTATTTGATGCTAAGCTAACCGGCTGCTGTCTTTAGCTTCATAAAGCGTACAGACTTTTAAACTAGAATTAATCTTCTTATCTAACTCTCGGCAAGAAAGCCTATTTCCAAAATTGTTGAACTATAACTTATACATATAAATATTGCTTTAAGTTACATGCAATGATTGGGTTATATTTGATTCACATTTTACTGATTTGTTTCTTCTTTTTTCCAAATAGATGGCAAATGCCCAACAAGAACAGATTGAGCAAGAGAAGGCCATTCTTCAGCAGTCCTTCCTCACAGAGAAGGAACTGTTGTTGAAAAGAGAAAAGGCCGTTGAAGATGAGAAAAAGAAGCTTGAGAAACAGTTTGAGGATGAAGTGAAAAAGGCCAAAGCTCTCAAAGATGAACAGGAACGTCAGCGGAAGCTAATGGAAGAGGAGAAGAAGAAACTTCAGGCCATTATGGATGAAGCTATTGAGAAACAAAAGGGGGCTGAAGCAGAGATAAAAAACAAGCAGAAAGAATTGGAGGTGCTTGAAAAGAAAAGGCTTGAACAAGAAAAACTCCTGGGAGAGGAAAACAAAAAGCTTAGAGAGAAACTCCAGAGTCTTGAGGTTGCCTACAAGACAAAGGCAATTGAAGTTCAGACTGGTACGGTTCCTGAGGAGCAGTTAGTTGCAATGACAATGGTGGGAACAACAAAGAAAGTCTTCAATGGCTCTGTTGAAGCGGACGGAACGAAGAAAAATGCAGAATCACCGTTTGCGTTTGATGGAATTAGAGAGAAAGTTCCTGCTGAAAGGCTTCATGACATTGGTGTTCTGACGAAAAAGGAATTTGACAAATTGAAAAAAGGCAAAGTCTCTGTGCAAGACCTCGGAAAGACTGATAAAGTTAAATTGTGTCTTAAGGGACAGAGCAGTGTCGGAGGTGTCTTGACTCCATCTAAAGAGAAAATGAGTGTATATCAGGCTATGACAGAGAACAAGATCACCCCTAGCACTGCCACAATGCTCCTTGAGGCTCAAGCAGCTTCTGGCTACATCGTAGATCCAGTGAAAAATAAACTTCTCTCAGTAGATGAGGCTGTTAAAGATGAGTTAATCGGCCCTGAGCTCCATGAAAGGATGCTTTCTGCCGAGCGAGCGGCCACTGGCTTCAAAGATCCCTATACTGGGGCCAAAATCTCTCTCTTTGAGGCCATGAAGAAGGGACTTATTGAAAAGGAGCAGGCCACCAAATTCCTAGATGTACAGCTTGCAACTGGTGGCATCATTGACCCTATCAATAGCCATAGAGTGCCACTTCAGACTGCCTACAAGCAGGGTCAGTTTGATGCAGACATGAACAAGACACTCGCTGATCCCAGTGATGATTGCAAATTATTTATTGACCCCAGCTCTCAAGAGCAACTCACTTACAAACAGTTGCTGGAGAAATGCACCAAGGATGCAGAGACAGGACTGCTGATATTACCAGTAACTGAGAAAGCTGCTCAGAGTGAGAGAACATACACAGATCTAGAGACTAAAGAAGTGTTCAGTACTTCAAACATTGTTGTGCCTTTTGGAAGGTTCAAAGGCAGAACTGTCACCATTTGGGAAGTCATAAATTCTGAATATTTCACTGAAGAGCAAAGAAGAGAATTGATTCGCCAGTACAAGACAGGCAAGATCACAGTAGAGAAGATTATTAGAATTGTCATCACAGTTGTGGAAGACAAGGAGAAGGAGAAGGAAAATGTGTTTAATGGTTTGAGGGCTCCAGTCTCTGCCAGTGAACTGTTAGAGTCTAAGATTATAAACAAAGACTTGTTCAACAAGTTGAGTAATGGCAAGATAACAGTGAAAGAGATCTCTGAGATGGAGCCTGTGAAGAAGGCACTACAAGGAACACCGAGCATTGCTGGACTGTTAAATGAACCAACCAAGGAGAAAATGCCTTTCTATCAAGCTATGAAGAAAGACCTACTGTCACCAGAAACTGTGATAAACCTTCTTGAAGCTCAAGCGGCAACTGGGTTTTTAATTGATCCTGTCAAAAATGAGAGGGTCCCTGTTGATGAAGCTGTTAAATCAGGTCTTGTTGGCCCAGAACTTCATGAACGACTTCTGTCAGCAGAGAGAGCTGTCAATGGTTACAAAGATCCATATACAGGAAAGAAGGTGTCTCTGTTTGAAGCCATGAACAAGGGCCTTATAAAGAAAGACCATGGCATCCGTCTGCTTGAGGCACAACTCTCAACAGGTGGAATTATCGACCCTATTAACAGCTATCGCATCCCACATGAGGTTGCCTGCAAACGAGGATATTTTGATGAGGAAATCAGCAAGACCTTGAACAAAAACACTGATGACACAAAGGTGTTTTATGATCCTAACTCACAAGAGGATTCAACCTATGCTCAGCTCATGGATAAATGTGTCACGGACAAAGAAACTGGACTCCCATTGTTTCCTCTTTCAAAGAAGGCTGCAAAGCCAAAAGAAGACAAACAGATTACAGAGGCTAAGACAAAAGAGGCTTTGAACCATTCAACCATGGAGCTGGACTATGGCCCTTTTAAAGGAAGAAAAGTCACAATTTGGGAGATCATACACTCTGAATACATCACTGAGGTGCAAAGAATAGAGCTGATTCGCCAGTTCAGAATGGGGCAGGTGACCATTGAAAAGTTGATAACGATTGTGATAACCATGGTTGAAGAAAAAGAAGACAAACCAAAGAAAGAAGTCTGTTTTGAGGGCCTTAGAGCACCAGTCACTGCCAACTCTTTGCTTGATTCCAACATCATCGATAAGGCTACATTTGACCAAATCCAACAGGGTAAAAAGACACCTAAAGAAGTTAGTGAAACTGATAAGGTACGGAGGTACTTGCAGGGCACAGACCGCATTGATGGTATCACTATGGAAGATTCAAATGAGAAGTTAAGCATTTATCAAGCAATAAAGAAGAATGTTTTGCAGCAAAACACTGGGCTTGTACTACTTGAGGCCCAAGCTGGAACTGGTTTCATAACCGATCCGGTCAAAAGTCTGAAATACTCTGTGGATGATGCTGTGAAGAATGGAGTTGTTGGCCCAGAGCTTCATGAGAAACTTCTCTCAGCTGAAAAAGCAGTGACTGGATACAAAGATCCATATACAGGCAATAAGATTTCTCTATTCCAAGCCATGAAGAAAGAGCTTGTCCTGAGGGAGCATGCTATTCCTCTCTTGGAGGCTCAGTTTGCTTCAGGAGGGATCATTGATCCAGTCAGCAGCCATCGTGTTCCCATTGATGTGGCCATTCAGCGTGGCTTTTGCAGTAAACAAATGTCCAAGTCCTTCAATGAACCCTCAGGTGACGTTAAAGGCTTCACCAACCCCAACACCAATGAAAGTGTTACTTACAAGCAGTTGGTGGAGAAATGTGTAAGAGATCCCAACTCTGGTCTGTGCTACCTGCCTCTGTCAAAGGTCGAAGCTCCTGCTCCTGTTGATAAATCTTATCAGTACACAGAGGAGCAAGCCCAAACAGATCTAGCTAACACTCAAATTGAGATCCCTCATAAGAGTTTTGCAGGAAAAACTTTGACCATTTGGGAAGTCATGAACTCAAATATGCTTCCAGAGGAGGAGAGACGGCGCCTCATGGAGCAGTATCGCTCAGGGCAAATCACAAAGGAAAGAATGCTAATCATCATCATTGAAATCATTGAACAAAGGGAGACTCTAAAGTCAGAGCAGAGCATGTCATGTGATGTAATCAGAAGAAGAATTACTATTGAGGAGCTATACAGTGCTCGAATTATTGACTTGCACACGTACAACCTCTTGAAACAAGAAAAGATGAACATTCGGGAGGTAATGGAAATGCCATCAGTCAAACAGTACCTCTTTGGTACTGGTTGCATTGCTGGACTCATGTCAGACAATCCTCCAAAGATCAGCATTTACCAGGCCATGAAGAGTGGAAAGATTAAGCCTGAAGTTGCTTTGAGTCTCCTCGAGGCCCAAGCAGCAACAGGATTCATAATCGACCCAGTGAAAGATGAACTTCTAACAGTTGATGAAGCTGTACGCAAGGGGCTTGTGGGCCCTGAACTTCATGACAAACTTCTCTCTGCTGAAAGAGCAGTTACAGGTTACAAGGATCCGTACAGCGGGAAAGTGATTTCTCTCTTCCAGGCAATGAAAAAAGGCCTCGTTCCTGAGGATTATGCCTTCAGGCTTTTGGAGGCCCAGAATGCCACTGGTGGATTCATTGATCCTGAATATTACTTCCGCCTTCCTACAGATGTTGCCACGCAGCGTGGATACATCAACAAGGAGACACTTGACAGAATATCTGAATCTACTGAGGATGTGCGAGGTTACACTGATCCAACGACAGATGAAAAACAATCCTATGCCCAGCTACTGAAAAGATGCAGAGTTGATAAAGAAAATGGTTTGCGGCTACTCTCACTGGCAGACAGAAGTCTTCTCTTCAAGGGTCTCAGAAAGCAAATCACCGTGGACGAGCTGCTTCGTTCACAGATTATCAGCCAAAAGACATTCAACGAACTCACTGAGGGTATCATTACGGTGGAGGAGGTCAGCAGAGATGTGAAGAAATACCTGGAGGGCACAAGCTGTATTGCTGGTGTGTATGTAGAATCTAGCAAAGACCGCCTCTCTATTTACCAAGCAATGAAAAAGAACATGATCAGACCAGGGACTGCCTTTGAACTCCTTGAGGCTCAAGCAGCCACAGGATATGTAATTGATCCTATTAAGAACCTGAAACTAAATGTCACTGAAGCTGTTAAGATGGGTGTTGTTGGCCCAGAGTTTAAAGATAAACTCCACTCAGCTGAACGAGCAGTCACAGGCTACAAAGACCCTTATTCTGGCAAGATCATCTCACTATTCCAGGCTATGAAAAAAGGCCTCATTCTGAAAGATCATGGCATTCGTCTGCTAGAGGCTCAAATTGCTACTGGTGGAATCATTGATCCACAGGAGAGCCATCGCTTGCCTGTTGAAACAGCATATGAACGTGGCCTCTTTGATGAGGAAATGAATGAAATCCTCACTGACCCATCTGACGACACAAAGGGCTTCTTTGATCCCAACACTGAGGAGAATCTCACCTACCTGCAGCTGATGGAGAGATGTATGACAGACCCAGAAACAGGCCTCGCTCTTCTGCTGCTGAAAGAGAAGAAGCGCGAGAGAAAGACATCATCCAAGTCGTCTGTTCGCAAACGTAGGGTCGTCATCGTCGACCCAGAGACGGGCAAAGAGATGTCCGTGTATGAGGCGTACCAAAAGGGGCTCATTGACCAGCAGACCTATCTCGAGCTCGCAGAGCAGGAGTGTGAGTGGGAGGAAGTTACCATCACCTCATCTGATGGAGTTGTGAAATCCATGATCACTGACAGAAGGTCTGGTCGGCAGTATGACATTGATGATGCTATCTCAAAGGGCCTGATTGACAAGTCAGCTCTGGATCAGTACCGTTCAGGAACTCTGTCAATCACAGAGTTTGCAGACATGCTGTCTGGAAACATGAGTGGTGTCAGATCACGTTCATCCTCATTTGGCTCCTCTTCCTCTTACCCCATGAGCTCAATACCTGTTATAAAAGCACCAGCAACCATATGGAATGACCCAACAGAGGAAACTGGGCCTGTGGCTGGAATCTTAGACACAGAAACACTGGAGAAGGTTTCCATAACAGAGGCCATACACAGAAACCTAGTGGACAATATAACAGGTCAAAGGTTGCTGGAAGCTCAGGCCTGCACAGGAGGTATTATCGACCCAAATACTGGAGAGAAATTTGCTGTTGCAGATGCAATGAACAAAGGACTTGTGGATAAAGTCATGGTGGACCGCATCAGTCTAGCCCAGAAGGCGTGCAATGGATTTGAGGATCCCAGAACCAAAACCAAAATGTCAGCAGCCCAAGCTCTAAAGAAAGGCTGGCTGTACTATGAGGCTGGGCAGCGATTCCTTGAGGTCCAGTATCTCACTGGTGGATTAATTGAACCAGATGCTACCAACAGAGTCTCCATAGATGACGCTGTGAAGAAGGGCACCTTAGACGCACGCACTGCGCAGAAGTTACGAGATGTTAGTGCATACTCAAAATACCTCACGTGCCCTAAAACCAAGCTTAAGATCTCTTACAAGGATGCTATGGAAAGGAGCATGATAGAGGAAGGGACTGGTCTGCGACTACTTGAAGCATCATCCCAATCAAGCAAAGGCCTTTACAGTCCTTATAGCATCAGCGGGTCAGGCTCTGCTTCTGGGTCACGATCTGGCTCAAGAACTGGTTCCAGGTCAGGCTCCAGAAGAGGCAGCTTTGATGCCACAGGATCAAGTTTCCCTACTACCTTCTCTTCCTCACCCTCTTACAGTTCACCAAGCTATGGCCGCCGATACTGATGAGTTTGAAAGTTAAGGAATGAATGCCACAGTGCTCACCAGATGCCTACTTCTCAGTGGAATAAGGACTACCTTTATTCTGCTCTGCATGTGGCTGTTACAGGACTTTTAATATTTCATTTTATACATATAGTTGAATAATTTTGTTTATTATATGCGTTCCATTTACATTTAGTTATGTTTATGCTATCTTATCAGCGTTTCTGATTACCGTACTGTTAGCCGCATACGCAAAAGCTGCATATTATTTCCAATATCTATCTCAAAGTTTCAAGTGTACATGATATTTTTTTTGGTTTTAAAGTTTAACATCATAAGCATTTTCTGTTCCACAAATAAGATTCTATTTACAATATTGTGCGCGTTACACTCTAACCGAAATTGTTTATTGCCATTAGCCTGATTGTTAAGGACAACCAAATTGGGTGTTTAAAATAAAATGTCTGTACTTGTGTGTATATTTCTGAATATTGGAAAAAAGAGTTAGCTAAAGGAAGATAAATGCCACTCTGCAGGGCAGAATAAGGAGTCTCTCCCGAAGATGAAGAAACACTAAAAGTGTCCGCTTTAAGAATGCCAAGCTTCAAGATCTTTTCTCTCCTGGGCTACACAACCACAAATACTCTCCCAATATCTACTCCATTCCCAGTTGTCTGTCATATAACCTGGAGTTACAGCAACATGCTAACCTTGTCAAATGAACCTTAAAGAGCAAGCTCCCATAAATGGAAGGATCATGTAGCCTATGAACACCATGACTTCACAAATCCAACCTCAAGACCAACACATACAAGTCCCTGCCTTTCTGAACACTTTAAAAAGGTATGTTATTCAATCATGTCTCAATTTAGTGCAATGTATTTATATGTCTGTGTCTGCGGACTATCTAATGTTTGATTTTTCTGTTTCAGATTTTGTCTTCACGGTTCATCTCATCTCCGGCTCTTTGCTCAGATGTCTTCCAGAGACCCGAGGCATTCATTTGGACTGTGACCTTTACTGTAATCAATGATTTTATGCAACAGTACAGAAACACACTTGCTCATACGACGTTTCATCGGATGCTTTTAACTGTACTGGACCATTTTGAAACTTGCATCTACTCTTGAATTTATTTAAAAGACCTAAACAATGCTTTGTAAGTGCCTGCAAAATACTGGGATGAGTATACAGCGGTTATTCTGTAAACTGACTGATGCATGACTGTAAGAGCAATGCTACCCATAATACGATTATTAATTACTGTGTTATCAGGTAAGCCTACTACAGTACGTCGCGATCTAACTTTGAAATAGTAACTGTTTATTTTAAGTGTCATAAATGTGGTAGTCACACAGGGCTAAAAGGTATGGTTTAAATGTTTCATAGTAAAGATTTACACTGTTTGAATTTTTCTTTCCCTACACAGACATGTAATGTATGTACTGTACATCGATGATTATGTAGAGCACTATTGCTAAAAGCCATGAATTGACATTTCTTTGAGAAAGATCTTTAAGCTTTGCCACCAGACCCAGTATTTGTATTATCCACCACATAAACTTGTTTTGATTTTAATTCTCCTTTGTAAAGCAACACATATGATCTATATTATTTTATTTTCGTACTCTATATTTCTGCTTTGCATGATTTACTAACATTTAAAATGGTGCAAAAATGAAATAGTTGTATCCATGAACGCATTTGTTTTATGTTTCAAAAGGTTTGAAGGATGTATTTTAATGAGGGTTGTCAAGCCTTGTTGAAAAGGGTGTATTTATAATTAAATGGTGACAAGGAATTTTATTGTAACACCTTACGCTATGTAAATAAACATGGAAATGAAATGGTTTATCTCAAGTCTCACTTCATGTTGGATTTAAGTCTGATGAAAGTAGGTCCTTACATTTGTATCAGATAAAAGCAGATTCGTTTGAATTAACACGGATTACTATGGATACATTTGGGATGTTTAATTACCTAGAACAGCTACCTATAGTTTTACCTTTGAGGCTCCATGCTTCCATGCATTATTTCACCGTCCACAAAGATGCTACCTTCACGTTAGCACAAATTACATCACACATAAAGCCAATATGAATTTCCTTCAGTTTAATGATGTTACAGGTAACGGGAAGGCTGGTTTTGAAAGGCAGGAGAAGACTGACATCTAGTGGCTGTACAGTTCAACTCCAGCCATTCATTGCTGGTCCGTAAACGGTGGTAGAGAAAGTATTCAGATATGTTACTTAAGTAAAGGTATTAATAATACACTGTGAAAATACTCCATTACAAGTAAAAGTGCATGAGTATTTTGTAGTATTATTTACTCAAAGTATTTTTAAAAACTACTCATTAGGCAGAATATCATCTGTCATGATTACCACCACCACATTTTTACCAGAGGTTTGAACTGTTTGCGGCACAAGTTGCATTTTAAGGGCTACAGATAAACACTACTTATTGTGCTTCTTCTTCTTCTTCTTCTTATTATTATTATTATTATTATTATTATTATTATTGTTATTATTGTTATAGTATTTGAAAAATTCCAACACAACATTCCCCGCCCCTAGGCCCTGACATATCATCAGGATCGATTTCATTGGCCAACTCCACGATAGTAAGTTGAGTCACACAGTGCTCATACAAATCCTCAGAATATAAAAACTTTATCATATACTATGATTTTTCATGACATTTGTTTTTATGACTACATACGGTACTATGACTTTTTTATAAATCTTTATGACATAAAATACTATACTATGACTTTTTGACATACTATACTATGATTTGTTATGACATACTATACTATTACTTTTTTATCACTTTTTTCAACGTGTTATACTATTACTTTTGTAATCACTTTTTTCGACCTACTATACTATGACTTTTTTATGACTTTTTTAACATACTATACTATGACGTTTTTATGATTTTATACGACATATGATACTCTACTTTTTTCGATCTACTATGACTTTTATGATTTTTTTTAACATCCTATATTATGACTTAATTATTACTTTTTTCGACATACTATACTATGACTCTTTTCGACATAATATACTCTTACTTCTTTCGACATACTACACTATGACTTTTTTTCAACATACTATACTATGACTTATTTATTACTTTTTTCGACATACTATACTACGACTTTCTATGATTTTTTCAACAAACTATACTCTATATACTATACGTTTTTTATGACTTTGTTCTACATACTATACTATTACTTTTTAATCACTTTATTTGACGTGTGTCCTATGCCTTTTTTCGACATGTTATACTATGACTTTTTATGATTTTTTTTTTAACATACTATCACTTTAAAAAAAAATATTCGACATACTATACTATTACTTCTTTCGACATACTATAATATGACTTTATGATTTTTTTAACAGACTATACTGTTACCTTTTTCATTACTTTTTTTGACATACTATACTATCACTTTTTTTTTTTACTTTTTTCGACATGCTACACTATGACTTTTTTTGATTATTATTTTTTTGGAGGCTTTTCCGCCTTTAATTCTGCTAGGTCAGAAAGGGGAGAGAGGGGGAAGACATGCAGGAAATCGTCACAGGTCGGACTCGAATCCTGGACCTCTGCGTCGAGGCACAAACCTCTATGAATATGTACGCCTGCTCTACCAACTGAGCAAACCCGGCCACTACTATGACTTTTTTTGACATACTATACTACGTCTTTTTATGATTTTTTTTAACATACTACATACTATGACTTTTTTATTACTTTTTTCGACATACTATACTATGACTTTTTTCGACATAATACGCTATGACTTTTTATGACTTTTTCGACATACTATACTATGACTTTTTTCAACATTATATACTATGACTTATTTATTACTTTTTTCAACATACTATACTATGTCTTTTTTATGACTTTTTTCGACATACTATACATGACTTTTTATGATTTTTTGACATACTATACTAATTACTTTTTATAATGTTTTAACATACTATACTATTACTTCTTTCAACATACTATACTATGATTCTTTTCGACATACTATAATATGACTTTTTTATTACTTTTTATGATTTTTTTTTACATACTATACTATGACTTTTTATGACTTTTTTCGACATACTGTGCTATGACTTTTTTATGACTTTTTATGATTTACTATAATATGACTTTTTATGACTTTTTTCGGCATACTATCTCTGACTTTTTTATTACTTTTTCAACATACTATACTATGACTTTCAGACTTTTTCAACGTTCTATATTATGACTTTTTATGATTTGTTTTAACATACTATACTCTGACTTTGAAATTACTTTTTTCGACATACTATACTATGATTCTTTTCGACATACTATACAATGACCTTTTTATGATTTACTATACTATGATTTTTTTGTGACTTTTTTCGACATACTGTACTATGACTTTTTTATGACTTTATTCGACTTACTATACTATGACTTTTTATGACATTTTTTCGACATACTATACTATGACTTTTTATGATTTTTCAAACATACTATACTATGAATTTTTTATAACTTTTTTCAACATACTATAGTATTACTTCTTTCGACATACTATAATATTGCTTTTTATGATTTTTTTTTAATATTCTATACTATGACCTCTTTATTACTTTTTTCGATTTATTTCAAGGTATTATACTATGACTAATTTCATAGCTCAATCTGTTAGAAGACAGGTTTGAGTTTTATTTCATCATACTATACCATGACTTTTGTAGGCCTTTTTTCAACATATTATTATGACTTTTGTCGACATTCTATACTATGACTTTTAATGATTTTTTTTCAGCATGCTATACTATGACTTAGCTATGACTTTTTTATGAGATAATATACAATGACTTTTCATGAATTTTTTTTCAACATTCTATGCTATGACTTCTTTCAACATAGCATACTATGACTTTTTTTCTATATAGAAGAAAAGAAGAAGAAGACATGCCTTTATTTATCCTGCGAGGGGAAATTCACATTTTTTCATTCCATTAGTACAGTTGCACACACAAAATATCAGGCCTGACATACACACACACATGCTCAGGACCTATACATGCTATACACACTAATGGAGAGATGCTAGAGTAAGGGGGTTTCTTCCTCAGATGAGCGACCCGAGCAGTTGGGTGTTCGGTCCCATGCTCAAGGGCACCTCGGCATTGCCCAGGAGGTGAACTTGCACATCTCCAGCTACCAATCCACGCTCCATACTTTGGTCAGTACGGAAACCCTCCAGTTTCCAACTGAACTCCAACCCCCATATATATACGTACACATACTATTCTTTTTTTGACATACTATACTATGACTTCTTATGGCATGCTATACTTTTGTCCATATACTATACTATGACTTTTTTATTACCTTTTTCAACGTACTATACCACGATGTTTTTCGACATACTATACAATGACTCTGTTATGACTTTTTTCAACATACTATACTATGACTTTTTATTACTTTTTTCGACATACTAAACTATGACTTTTTAATCACTTTTTTCAACATACTATACTATGACTACTTTTGACGTACTATACTATGACTTTTTGATTTTTTTTAACATACTATACTCTTTTATGACTTTATTCGACTTACTATGCTATGACTTTTTAAGACTTTTTCGACATACTATACTATGACTTTTTTCAACATAATATACTATGACTTATTTATTACTTTTTTCGAACATACTATACTATGACTTTTATGACTTTTTTTCCGACATTCTATATTATGTCTTTTTATGATTTGTTTTAACATACTATACTCTGACTTTGAAATTACTTTTTTCGACATACTATACTATGACTCTTTTCGACATACTATACTATGACTGTTTTATGACTTTTTATGACTTTTTTCGACATACTAAACTATGACTTTTTATGACTTTTTTTTTACATACTATACTATGACTTTTTTTCGACATAATATACTATGACTTATTTATTACTTTTTTTTCGACATACTATACTATGACTTTTTTTGACATACTATACTACGACTTTTTATGATTTTTTTAAACATACTGTACCATGACTTTTTTTGACATACTATACTCTTACTTCTTTCGACATACTATACTATGACTTTTTATGATTTACTATACTATGATTTTTTGTGACTTTTTTCAACATACTATACTATGACTTCTTTTGACATACTATACCATGACTTTTTTTCAACATAATATACTATGACTTTTTAAGACTTTTTTCAACATACTATACTATGACTTTTTTCCGACATACTATACTATGACTTTTTTATGACTTTATTTGACTATGACTTTTTATGACTTTTTTTCGACATGCTATACTATGACTTGCTATGATTTTTTAAAACATACTATACTCTGACTTTTTTTATTACTTTTTTTGACATACTATACTATAACTTTTCATGACTTTTTTTGACAGACTAAACTATGATTTTGTTTTTTTTAACATACTATACTATGACTTTCATATACCTCTTTTCAACTTACTTTACTTTGACTTTTTTAGACATACTATAGTATGACTTTTTTTAACATATTAGACGTGACTTTTTATAATTTTCTAACATACTATACTATGACTTTTTATGATTTTTTTAACATAATATATTCTGACTTTTTTCAACATAATATACTATGACTTATTTATTATTTTATTCGACATACTATACTGTGACTTTTTATGATTTTTTTTAACATGCCATACTCTGACTTTGATATTACTTTTTTCGACATACTATACTATGACTTCTTTCGACATACTATACTATGACTTATTTATTACTTTCTTCGAACATACTATACTACGACGTTTTATGTTTTTTTTTAACATACTATACTCTGATTTTTTTATTACTTTTTTGACATACTATGCTATGACTTTTATGACTTTTTTTTCGACATTCTATATTATGTCTTTTTATGATTTGTTTTAACATACTATACTCTGACTTTGAAATTACTTTTTTCGACATACTATACTTTGACTCTTTTCGACACACTATACTATGACTGTTTTATGACTTTTTATGATTTACTATACTATGACTTTTTATTACTTTTTTCGACATACTAAACTATGACTTTTTATGACTTTTTTTGACATACTATACTATGACTTTTTTTCGACATAATATACTATGACTTATTTATTACTTTTTTTCGACATACTATACTATGACTTTTTATGATTTTTTTAAACATACTGTACCATGACTTTTTTTGACATACTATACTCTTACTTCTTTCGACATACTATACTATGACTTTTTATGACTTTTTATGATTTACTATACTATGATTTTTTGTGACTTTTTTCAACATACTATACTATGAATTTTTATGATTTTTTTTTAACATTCTACACTGAGTTTTTTCAACATAATATACTATGACTTATTTATTACTTTTTTTCGACATACTATACTATGACTTTTTTCGACATACTATGCTATGACTTTTTATGATTTTTTTAAACATACTGTACCATGACTTTTTTCGACATACTATACTCTTACTTCTTTCGACATACAATACTATGACTTTTTATGATTTACTATACTATGATTTTTTTGTGACTTTTTTCAACATACTATACAATGACTTCTTTTGACATACTATACTATGACTTTTATGATTTTTTTCAACATACTATACTATGACTTATTACTTTTTTCGAACTTACTATACTACGACGTTTTATGTTTTTTTAACATACTATACTCTGACTTTTTATGATTTGTTTTAACATACTATACTCTGACTTTGAAATTACTTTTTTCGACATACTATACTATGACTCTTTTCGACATACTATGCTATGACATTTTTATGACTTTTTATGATTTACTATACTATGATTTTTTGTGACTTTTTTCAACATACTATACTATGACTTCTTTTGACATACTATACTATGACTTTTTGATTTTTTTTAACATACTATACTCTTTTATGACTTTATTCGACTTACTATGCTATGACTTTTTAAGACTTTTTCGACATACTATACTATGACTTTTTTCAACAAAATATACTATGACTTATTTATTACTTTTTTCGAACATACTATACTATGACTTTTTATGATTTTTTTCAACATACTATACTATGACTTATTTATTACTTTTTTCGACATACTATACTCTTATTTCTCGTGACTTTTTTATGACTTTATTCGACTTAATCTGACTTTGATATTACTTTTTTTGACATACTATATTATGATTCTTTTTGACATACTATACTATGACTTTTTTATGACTTCTTATGATTTACTATACTATGATTATTTGTGACTTTTTTCAACATACTATACTATGACTTCTTTCGACATACTATACTATGACTTTTTATGATTTTTTTTTAATATACCATACTCAGACTTTTTTATGACTTTATTCGACTTACTATACTATGACTTTTTAAGACTTTTTTCGACATACTATACTATGACTTTTTATGATTTTTTTAACATTCTATACTATGATTTTTTCAACATAATATACTATAACTTATTTATTAATTCTTTCAACATAATATACTATGACTTATTTATTACTTTATTCGACTTACTATACTATGACTTTTTATGACTTTATAGGACATACTATGACTTTTTATGATTTTTTTTCGACATATTATAGTATGACTTTTTTCAACATAATATACTATGATGTTACGTGGAGGCAGAGAATAGTGGACCCAAACGCAGAGAGAGGTAGGCAGGCAGGCAGAGGGTAGAACACGAGGATTTATTTCAACAAAAAACGGCATTACAGTGACTGGAAAACACCAGGGAAAAATGCAAAAAAAGCACAAGGCTGAAATAAACTGACTGAATACCAAACAAGAAGTACGAGGAACAGACACTCACGGCAGGAGGACACATACTGACAGGGCGAAGACACAAAACACTCTGACAAAGGACAAGGGGAAACACAGAGGCTAAATACACTAGGAAACGAGCAAACCAAGAACAGGTGAGACAACAGGTGACACACATCAGGGCGTGGCAGGACAATCAGACAAGGGCGGGAAACACAGAGAGTAAAACTAAACATGACAAGACAGAAAACAGACTATCAAAATAAAACAGGAAACAGGAACAGACAGAAAACATGACATCAAATAAACACAGAAACTTGACACAACACTAAACACAAGGGAGGACAGAGAACACAGAAATAACACAACATACACAATTCAGAATAAACACAAGAACAGGAAACCTACAAAACAGGGGCATAACTATACAGAATAAAATATACAACAGAACATACACAAATGAACAATACAGAAAACAAAAATGAACAAACGGGTAACAGAAATGTCCCAAACCGTAACACTATGACTTATTTATGATTTCTTTCGACATACTATACCATGACTTATTTATTACTTTTTTCGACATACTATACTATGACTCTTTTCGACATACTATACTATGACTTTTTTATGACTTTTTATGATTTACTATACTATGATTTTTTGTGACTTTTTTAACATTCTACACTATGACTTTTTTCAACATAATATACTATGACTTATTTATTACTTTTTTCGACATACTATACAATGACTTTTTTTCGACATAATATACTATGACTTATTTATTACTTTATTCGACTTACTATACTATGACTTTATATGATTTTTTTCGACATATTATACTATGACTTTTATGTTTTTTTGACATACTATACTCTGACTTTTTTATTATTTTTCCAACATTCTATATTATGACTTTTTATGATTTGTTTTAACATACTATACTCTGACTTTGAAATTACTTTTTTTGACATACTATACTTTGACTCTTTTCGACATACTATACTATGACTTTTTTATGACTTTTTATGATTTACTATACTATGACTTTTTATTACATACTGTACCATGACTTCTTTCGACATACTATACTGACTTTTTAAGTTTTTTTTAACATATCATACTCTGACTTTGATATTACTTTTTTCGACATACTATACTATGACTTTTTTCAACATAATATACTATGACTTATTTATTACTTTTTTTGACATACTATACTATAACTTTTCATGACTTTTTTCGACAGACTATACTATGATTTTTTTTTTTTTTTAACTTTGACTTTTTTATACCTTTTTTCAACTTACTTTACTTTGACTTTTCCAGACATAATAGTATGACTTTTTTCAACATATTAGACCGTGACTTTTTATGATTTTTTAACATACTATACTATGACTTTTTATGATTTTTTAACATACTATACTATGACTTTTTATGATTTTTTTAATATACTATATTATGACTTTTTTATGAATTTTTTCGACTTACTATACTATGACTTTTTAAGACTTTTTTTCGACATACTATACTATGACTTTCTATGATTTTTTAAAACATACTATACTCTGACTTTTTTATTACTTTTTTTGACATACTATACTATAACTTTTCATGACTTTTTTCAACAGACTTTACTATGACTTTTTGTTTTTTTAACATACTATACTATGACTTTTTTATACCTTTTTTCAACTTACTTTACTTTGACTTTTTTAACATACTATACTATGACTTTTAATGATTTTTTTAACATACTATATTATGACCTTTTTATTACTTTTTTTAGATTTAGTTCAAGGTACTATACTATGACTAATTTCATAGCTCAATCTGTTAGAAGACAGGTTTGGTTGGGACATACTATACTATGACTTAGCTATGACTTTTTTATGACATAATATACAATGACTTTTCATGAATTTTTTTTCAACATTCTATGCTATGACTTCTTTCAACATAGCATACTATGACTTTTTTCTATATAGAAGAAAAGAAGAAGAAGACATGCCTTTATTTATCCTGCGAGGGGAAATTCACATTTTTTCACACACATGCTCAGGACCTATACATGCTATACACACTAATGGAGAGATGCTAGAGTAAGGGGGTTTCTTCCTCAGATGAGCGACCCGAGCAGTTGGGTGTTCGGTCCCATGCTCAAGGGCACCTCGGCATTGCCCAGGAGGTGAACTTGCACATCTCCAGCTACCAATCCACGCTCCATACTTTGGTCAGTACGGAAACCCTCCAGTTTCCAACCGAACTCCAACCCCCATATATATATATATATATATATATATATATATATATATATATATATATATATATATATACGTACATATACTATTCTATGACTATTTTTGACATACTATACTATGACTTCTTATGGCATGCTATACTTTTGTCCATATATTATACTATGACTTTTTTATTACCTTTTTCAACATACTATACTATGTTTTTCGACATACTATACAATGACTTTTTATGACTTTTTTTTAACATACTATGACTTATTTCGAAATACTATACTATATACTACTATACTGTATATACTATACTATACTATGATTTTATTGTGACTCTTTTTGACAAACTATACTGACTTTTTATAACATACTATACAATGACTTTTTTACGACATACTAAATCAGGTATTTTCATGTTTTTATATGACATACTATATACTATTACATGTTTTTGAAATACTATAGTATGACTTTTTCAAGATAAGATAACGTCTATTGATCCCAGAGAGGAAAAGCAGGTGTTGCTGCAGCACAAGACATGTATGATATGCTTAATAGCAGTGAGTCTAGAATATACAGTATTGTAGTACATGATGTGGTGAGACAGTAAAACATGTAATACTGGTGGTGTAGTATGAGGTGTAAGATATAGTATAGGTGCAATGTAATAGTATTAACATAATACTACCACTATAATATGATAACATGATATAGTATAGTATAGCAGTATAACACCACAGCAAAGAACAGTGCACTGGCTATAACAGACTGATAAAAGATCTTCAGGACCCTGTTGCACACACTGAAGGAGCTGAGTCTCCTCGGGAAGAACAGTCTGCTCGGTCCCTTCCTAAAGAGGGCGTTAGTGTTATGTGACCAGTCCAGTTGTTTGGTTGATATGGACTCCAAGGTACCTGTGTGAGTCCACCCTCTCCACTTCCCCTGAATGGTAAAAGGGGACAGAGGGGCTCCTTTTCCTCTGGTAGTCCACCACCAGCTCTTTGGTCTTGCTAAAATTCAGATGATTGTTTTACCATGTGATGAAGCTATCAGTCCTTTGTACTCCTCCTTGTTGTCGTTGTTAGTGCATCCATGCCATTCAACATCAGAAAACTTTTGGAGGTGACAGTTAAATCGGAAGTCTGAGGTCTGAGAGGAAGAGGAATGACATTAGTACAGTTGCATTATTACATTTTCATAACATACTGTACTATAATAAGTTTTTAATGGCATTTCTATGACATAGTATATTGTACTGTGACATTTTTGTTACATACAGTATAGTGTTACATTTTTATGGCATTGTTACGGCCCTGGCAGAATTTTGACATGTGTCTAGATTTTTTCTGTGTTTTTGTGGGAGTGTGTGCTGTCCTCAACCTATGGGTGCCTCTCTTTGACTGACTGGAGTGGTGGGTTCAGCCTGGGGAGTGTCTTCTGCTGACTGATCCATCCATCACATCCTGCATTTTTTTTTTTCTTGGACCACTGTATAAATGCAACACAATTCAGATAGACGGAATGGGAACCATAGACTGTTAAAATAATGGATGCTTCGAGGCCTGAAAGGTGAAACCAACTCCACTGGTTGCAAAAAGAAGTCTGTTTCTATAAAAGTTCATCGGAAAATTACCTTACTTCTCACTTGATTAATTACCTTACTAGACATTTTCATAATCAGTTTATGGCCTCAATCGCTACTTTCATGTCTTCTTCAATATAAATTTCCTTTTGTAAATGATGTTCCCGTTTATATTAAAATGACAATAAAGCAGCGGATGCTTTGGTAGAATGTGGGCACCTATTCATACTTCAGACGAGGCATAGGCTATGCACGGTTTTAGCTGAGATAGCTGTGGGTGAAATGATGGTAGACATGAAACAAACCTTGCTTATTTAGAATGATCTTTATTGTTATTTTACTCAGGAAGGCTACAATAAAATTTTGCATGGCTTTTCTTGTTGTAGTTAAAAACAAACCAATTTACAAAAGCAGTACCAGAAAACAGTAGTAGCAGTGAAACAGCAGTAATAGCAGCGTAATGTTAATAGTATAGTAAACACAAATAAGTAAGGTCATAGTATGTCACAAAAATGTAATTGTAAAGTCCGTCATAAAAAAGTCATAAGAATGTCATAGCATATATATGTCACAAAAAAACTACTAAAAAGTCATAGTATAATATGTCGTAAAAAATTAATAAATGTCATAGTATGTCACAAAAGTAATAATAGGCCTAGTATTCCATTAAAATGTCATTTAGTTCTAGTGTGTTGTGTGGCTTTGTTGTGTGTCTTTTTTCAGGCATTTTTTGCATGACACTTTAATTCGTAGCCTATTCTCGTTGTGCTTAAACTATAGTTCGTTCATATAGGCATAATGTGCGCATACATGTTGATCTATAAAAGGTTAACATAGCAGGCTACACTTGATGCAATCAGCTATCTTTTTTTTCGACTACATATAGCCTAAAGATAACACGACAGAGCCAATATGAACTGATTTTACCATGCTGTAACGCCACAGATGCTGGTCAGACCATAGACTGTGGTCTGACCAGCATCTGTGGCGTCAGACCCAGAGCCATAGAGATATGTCTTTCTCTATCACTCGGGTCAGACCTATCTGCACAGCAACAAAGTAAAAGGGCTTGTGGTCTCTCATTGGTCTTTAGGTCTCTGGCCATGGGCCAATAGTGTTTCTCACGCATGAAAAATTATACATTTTACACAAAGTTCAGACTGGGTCATAAGTCCCCAAAAGTGTGGGAACGGGGGCTCTTACTTTTACAAACAACCGGTCCGGCAGGTAACATGTCCTCCAAAGAACATGAGACACTTGCACGACAGCCGAAATGCACCCGGTGCCGACACCATGGGATCCTCGTCCCGAAGAAGGGCCATATGAAGTACTGTCCTTTTCTCAAATGTGAATGCTGGAAGTGCCATCTCATCACACAGCGGACTCGGATCACGGCCCTCCAGCGAAATCCGAAGAAAGATAACCCCGAAATTAAAGAGCAGCGATCCCGTGTCCACACCGGTGTTACTGTTAGCGTGGTGAAACCAGCGGCTGATGGGACCTGTAGCGCTCGTCCGTCGGCCACGTCTGGAGTGATGTGTCTTCCATCGGATGGGGCTCCGGAGCGAGCCGCCACGGTGTGGAGCCCTCTCGATCTCAGGATCAGACCTGCCGCGAGAGGAGAGAATGTGACTGGTTTGGACATCGGAAAGGGGCTGCCCTTCCCTTCCAGTGAGGAAAGGCCATGTAACGTTACACCTTTTAGTAAGTTATTTTATCCTCATCAGTTAGCTAGCTAGTTAACTGTACGTTAATGTGTTTACAATGTGGGCCAAAGCTAACGTTACAATTGTTTTACTGTAAGATATTCACCTTAGTTACTTACATTAAGCAGAACAACAGCTTAACTAGCTAGCTAACTTCCTAAAATAACAAAACAATGACCACTTAACGTTAGAGCACCAAAAACATTTTAGAAAATTAAAATGGCTGACAAGCAAGTTATACCATAAATGATATTTTGCCTATAGTTATGAGCTGGGATGTGAGTAAAACGATAAACATGAAAGGTTTTTTGAAATGTGAGTTGAAAATTAGAGAAGATCGTCCATAAAGCATGAGATGAGTTTATTTAAAAGAAAACAGAATGGTCGATGGGGCTGATGTCATCAACGGCCATGTATGGAACACCTGCAGCTCGGTCGAACTGAACAGCGCGCGTGGAGCAAGCTGCCCAGGCAAACAATGGGGGAGGGATGTGGCGCGAAAGACGAGGGCGAATGAAGTCTCTCTTTTTTTTTTCTTTGTTGTTGTAAAAAGCACCATTAATACACACCGGTATATCACATTCATTTAGATAGTATTACATATAAATACTTTATAGCAGGCAAATGATAATAATTATCTCTGTGCAATAATTACAGATAGGCCTATAACTAATACAGGATAAAAAAATAATATTCATCATTACCACAAGATAGGAGTAAATTAGGTTGAAAAAAGCAATATAATTAAAATGTGTTTAGAGCTGAAACAATTAGTTAAGTAATCAATTAGGCTGTCAACCAAAAATGAATCAGCAGCTACAGTAAGATAAATCAATTTATAGTTTCATTCATTTTTCAATCAAAAAAGACAACATTCTCTGGTTATCACTTCTTGAATGTGAGGATGTGCTGCTTTTCTTGGTCATATTGTGGAATCTAACTAACAGTTACTCAAGTACTTGTACTTATAAAGTATTATTAATCCATAAACATCATATATAAAAGTAAAACACTGACAGGGACCATCTTTTTGTTTGCAGAATTTACTTTAAATACTAGTAGTACAAGTAGTACACAAGTAGACTTTAAAAGTAAATTTTGCTGGTAATACTTACACACTTTTAAATGCAAAACTTTTACTCGTAGTGGAGTATTTTCACAATGTGGTATTGCTACTTTTACTTAAGTGAAGGATCTAAATACTTCTTCCACATGACAGTTAAATAAATATTTTAGAGTTTTGGACTATGGTCGGCAAAACAAGCAATTTGAAGAGTCACCATGAGCTCTGAGAAACTTTGATAGTATTTTTTCCTCACTATTTTCAGTTCACATTAATCCATCCATCCATCTTCGTCTGCTTATCCGGGGTCGGGTAGCAGTTCATATTAATCAGTTGATTAATTGACATAGCAATGGAAAATTCTGAAATTCTGAAATAATTAGTTGCAGCCCTTGTAATGTTATTGTGTATTCTTGAAATTTTAGATCAGGAATTATGGCTTGAATACAGGGTTCAACATAAGGGTTGCCTGATGGGCCGGTGCAGGTAAAACAGGTCATTGGGCCCAGTAAAAATTGACTTTGGGCAAGTATATTTTTTTCACTTTCCAACCGGGCAAGTGAAAAAATACCTTAACGTTGAACCCTGCTTGAATGGATATGGAGAAACCTCCTAAAAGAATGAGATGCACACCAGTCTAAAATTAATAAAAACTTATGTCTTACCTTTCTTTCCAGATGCCCCTTACTTCGGTGAATTTGGCCAGACTGCACCTCTGCCTGTTCTTCACTTCCCATTTACGGTGTCAGGTCATTACCCCAGCAGCTACGCACCGTGTCCGAACCTCCTGTTCAACATGCCATGGTTGCCACCCGTGCCTGCTAGGCTTTTCAGTGACGGCCTCCGTGGACCCCTGATGTTCCCCCACTTTCAGTCGCATGCTGAGCATTACCCGCCTCCACCAGAGCCTGGACCTCCTGCTGTAAGTGGCCGCTCCTCTTTGAATACTGTAGGCCAGCTGTAAAGTAAAATAAACTGCTGCGATGACCTAATAAAAATGTATGCATTTGTTCAATATGTCAGGATTGCAGGCCGGTCTTCTTCACCCTTCAGCCACCCCCAGAACTCTTCCAGGAGGAGCTGATGTTAAGGCAGCACCCAGAGCCTCCTGTGTCCAAGCACACTGAGCAAGTCATAGATTTGCTGAATTAAAGCACAGTGAGCAAGATAATAGGGGGACTAGATTATAAGACCTGGGCTATTTCCTCCAGGTGTTCTGCAGTTTGTTGGCCAAGCTGCTGGCCAAGCCCTGTTGTTTTGTACCAAAGAACACATTACTATGGATTCACAACCTGTTCAGATTGCATGAATGTTTCTGCACACTGTTGTTCTTAATATAGTGATAAAAGATATGTGCATAGAATTGTTGATAAAATAAGCTAGCTGATTTTTGTATTTCTAGTTTTAGAATTTGTAATAAATTAAATTGCAAATGTCCTTATATAATCAGTGCTTATTAAAAATATGTTTATAAATGAGCACTCTGCAGTGCAACATTTGTTCAGTGTACTTACACAAGAGTTGATAGGCCATTTTTAGTTGGCATTGAGTTTTATATTAAAAGTTTGGTTTATTTTTTCAAATCTATCTCCTTTTTGCTTTTTGTCACAAGGGTTCATGCAAGGCAAGAAGGAACAGAACCCAAATGGAGACAGTAACAGTTCAGGGATTTAATCACAAAGGCAAGGCAAAAACCATTAGTTACATCATTATTAATGTGTAAATTAATGACATTTTAAGATAATATATTATGGGATTTGGTTTCATAGTTAGTACATTTCCCCTTGTCTTCTTTTATGCTTTCAACATCACATTAAATGCACATACTCATTTTGAGTATGTGCATTTTGTAAAATGTCCACCAGTGGGAGGAGGCACACTTTGAGTTCCTGTCCCAAATACTTTTAACATACCTTCACTGGCTGATAGGCAGTGTGAGCTCACATTCCTTCCACCAATCCTAACTGCTCCACCTGTGAACGATTAACTTAAAGTATAAATTTGGTGTATTTTTTTAATGTAGTTTTTACTTTAAACATTTACGATCTGTCATGCAAAAATCAAGAGGGGTCTAGCATCAAATCCCCACTGATATTAAAACACTGGGAAGAACTTATCAAACCCTGTAATCACCAGTGGTGCAATGTAACTAAACAGATTTACATAAGTATTGTAGTTAAGTACAATTTTAGGGTTCTGTTAATTGACTTAAGTATTTTCATTGTATGCTACTACTTTATACTTTTTACTCAACTATATTTATTTAACAACCTTAGTTCAAAGATACTTTACAGCTTAATATTTTACAAGATATTATATGCTTATAAAGTGCAGTACATTGTTATACTTTAACACAGTGGTTCCTAACCTTTTTGGCTTTTGACCATGCATTGTTAGCAGTTCCACCAAAGAGACATTTCCCCTCTAAACTCCTCAAATTGTTTAATTTAAATAAATGTCTGAAGCTCTCAAGTATTTCACCAAAAAAGTCATGACTGAAGAAAAACTACTTTGGAGGGAGCCCAACCCCTCTGTTGGCAACAACTGGATGAATCTACCTAATAGTATATAAAGTAATTAAAGCTAAAACAGTAAAATGCTGCTTAATGCATCAATGTTATCAATCTAATAATAACAATATCAGTCACTGGGCCAATTTTCTGCAGAACAAATACTTTTAAGTACATTTAGCTGATAATACTTGTGTACTTTACTTAAGTAGGATTGTGAATGCAAGACCTTTACTTCTAGTGGAGTACTTTTACATTGTTGTATTGGTACTTTTACTTGAGTAAAAGATCTTATTACTTCTTCCACCCCTGGTAATAACACAAATGTGTATATAGAGCAGATGTTACAGAGTACCACTGAGCTGGTTCATTACTGATATTTGTCACTGGAGTGTTGGAGCTTTAGGAAGGATGCCAGAAGGAGGCGAACAGTGTGACACCGCACCCCTTTGGCTTCTCCATGCTGGTGGGATTTTCCCCAGACCAGTGGTGGAAGAAGTATTTAGATCCTTTACTTGAGTAAAAGTAGCCTACTAATACCACACTGTAAAAAATACTCTGTTAGAAGTAAAAGTTCTGCATTGAAAATGTTACTTAAGTACAAGTAAGTAAGTATCACCATGAAAATGTTATTAAAGTACTAATGCAGAAACATCTTCACATTTTAGAAATTGGAAATGATGTAAACAGTTCTGTCAATCAACTTAGTGTTTAATCAGCTAAACATTTCAGCTGGACTTGTAGGCTGTTATATTGTTGGGTAGTTTTAAATTATAATAAAACATTGTATTTTATAAACTACATGTGTTTTGTGCAAAAATCTTAATTTGTAAAGTAACAAGTAATAAACCTGTCAGATTAATGTAGTGGAGTAAAAAGTACAATATTTGTCTCTGAAATGTAGTGGAGTAGAAGTAGAAAGTGGCATGAAAAGACTCAAGTAAGAACAAGTACCTCAAATCTGTACTTAAGTACAGTACTTGAGTAAATGTACTTAGTTGCCTTCCACCACTGGACCAAACTAATTAATGTTGGCATCAGCAACTTTAAGGAGTTCACTGAAGTGCAGCTGCCAGGAGGTGAGCATTGTTTGTGCGTCTATGCGTGGGCTTCTGGATTCCTGGGAATACTTCGACCAAATGAATCACTTCAGCTCTCTCCCTGTGTCTTTGTCTTCCTGTCTCTATCCCTTTTCATCCCTGGTTAAGCCACAGTGGAGACATCTTTACTGGTTTTAGTAGACGCTGTCATCACTTTCAGAAACTTCATCAGTCTGAAGGGCCACAAGAAAAACACGAGTCAGGTGTGAGAAAACATAAAGCCAGAGTGAACTGCCATGCTACAGTAGCAGCTCTGTGAGGCTGTGCACATTGGTGATTTGACCTAAAAGCTAGTATGTCAGTATGCGAACATGCTAACTGTGACAATGCTAACATGCTGATACTTAGCAGGTATAATGTTTACTATGCTCACTGTCTTAGTTAGGCATGTTAGCTAACATTTCAAGGTCCATTTCAGGCACTATTTTTTATCATGTGCACAAAAATCAGGGAAGCAGTCGCTAGCAATGAAAACCTTAGGTCTTAGGCTCCCTCCAAATGCAAAAAAGTAACAACAAAATGACAATCTAAACACATAGTTTTGAAAGTTAAGATAAGGAATAAAATATAACATAATAAAATATAAGTAAGTAATATAAATTAGACCTACTAATTAACACTGAACACAAAGTACAGCTGAGGCTAATGGGTATGTTATTAGTTTTGCAGGTATTTGGTCATGAATAAAGAATTGGACAAAGAGTTTTGATGATGACGCTAGATGAAAGGTCAGGGAATCCCAAGAGTAATTTATCCTGAAGGGGATATGAACATCTGTACTGAATTTTGAAGGCAATCCAACCAATAGTTGCGCAGACATTTCACTCAAAACGACCACTGTCAATCTCATGGTGGCGCTAGAGTAAAAGTCAAGGTTTTACCAAAGTCAGTAGTATAAATCAGCTGGGGACCATGAATGTCAAATCACAGACTCACCTGCACTTGATGCAGGTGAGTCTTACCCACGTACCTACTTGTGATTACCCACTTGAGTTTGCAGCAATGAAGTGTTAAGATATTTCACCACAAAACTTTGGGGATTAGAATAGAAGTAAAAAATAGGAGGACAAAGAAAAGAATGCCCATCAGTCAGCACAGACTAAATACAACATACAGCAAGTCAACACTGGTGCTTGTATGAATGTACGTCTGCAGAACAAGTTCCAGATTTCAACGCTGCTAACTATACTGCTTTTTTTGAAGCAGGTGATAAAAGCATCAACACCTGCCTTACCTGCCTCAGCCCTAAACACTGTAAGAGGACCTCTGTCATCGCTCTTAGTAGTTTGTGCAATACGTTATGTGAGTGAAAAAATAGCAAAGACAGGGGTCTTCAAGACTTGTCTGGCTTGTGCAAGCAGTTCTGTGAAAACTTCAGGCTACAATGTTAGCCAGTTATGTAACTGTAATAACACATGAGCAGCTTAGAGGAGCTCTTTTGGATTTTACAGATGGCTGAAGCTACTGTAATACTCCCAATATGTATTTCTGCAAAGGTTGAGCCAGGCACAGCTTTAGTCCTCACAAACTCCTGTCTACCCATAAAGTCAATAAAGTTTTTCCTTTCCTTTAGTATTGTCAATAAAATGTACTTAAAGTAGCAAAAGTAAAAGAACTCATTGTGCAGAAAATGGCCCGTCATTGTTATAGTCTTGGATTTTTAAAAGTGAAGGCATTAACATGTGAGCAGCATGAAAGAATCAACGGAATTAACATGGCAACAAGAATCTATCTGATAATAAGTAAGCGTGAAAAAAAAAAAAGATTATTTTGTGGGCATTTTAGGCCTTTATTTCTATAGGACAGCTTATACTTAAAAGGGGAGAGAGAGGGGGAATGACATGAAGCAAAGGGCTGCAGGTCAGAGCCAAACCAAGGAGTAAACCTCTACATATGGGCGCCCGCTCCACCAGGTGAGCTCACCAGGCGCCCAAAAAAAACAGATTCATTGTGTAATTCCTCTTAATCTACTTAATCTGCTAAGTAGAAACTATAGCTGTTATCGTAAATAAAACCAGCAAAGTGAAAAGTACAATATATCTTTAACTGTATGGAGAAAAGGTGGAGTATAGCAAAAATTAAGTACCTCAAATTTGTACTTAGAAAAGCACTTGAGTAAATGTATTGTTACTTTCCACCACTGCCAAACATCAGGAGACATTGTCAGATCCCTCCTATAATGCAATGCAATTTGCAGCTTGTATTAAATTCCATAGAAATGTGCCAGATGAGGGCTTGACATCTTACTAATGATTTTTACACGCCTAAAAGAAGCAGGCAACTACAAGTTCAAAACTACAAGTGATGTTTTTCCTTAGAATCTCCTCCCTCCTTTCTGCAGCTTTTGCCAACATGAGATGATAGTGCTGAGTGCTGAGTGCTGAGAGTCTGCTGTAGTGACAGTTGATGTGGAGTTAACAATGATTGTCATGTATACTGTTCCACAGAAACTTTGGTTGTCTCTGCTCTCTTGAATCAGTGCAACCCGTGACAACACTTGTGAAATCCAGTGTTATTGTATGTTTTGGCTAAAAACTTAATTAAATTAAAGGAGACTTTTAGCGTTAATAACAACACCAAAGGCACCTGACCAAGCTTCCATATTTTATGCGATGGGAGTGAGAATGTGTTGCAACTACACACCAGCCTCAGAATTCCCTTTTCCAATCCTACTTCTTTTTTTATTGTGTTTTAATTGCTTGTATTATTATGACAAAGCATTAATAAGAAGGTTTCATTGGGGATACCTGCGGGACAGGAACAGCTTCACATGTACAGTATATTAAACAACCTAAATCAGTATTTTAAATATGTCACACAACTGTTCTCCAGTACACCATGCTTTAATGTCTTCAGCTATGTTGCCTCCATCAGGGTGGGGTCGCATTGATGAAGGCAGACTATTGAATAAAGATTAAGTAGATAAATGTAGATGTTGATGATTAGTTTTATATTCATTCTATCACAGTCACAGCCCGTTTGACATGTTTTTTTTAATTAAGCAGGAAGCTGTTAGGGTGCACAGTCAGTAGGGAAGCTGTCAGGACTTTTGTTTACTGTTGATGCATGTGAAGAGAAAGGCTGGGTGTGCCTGAGATAACCTGTCCAGTGTGGTCCTGGAATGCAGAACATGTGTTGAAACCCTTTAATCCAGGCAACGTGTAAAGTGTTAAAAACTAATTTTTGCCTACCTCAATTAACATTTTGAATAATGTTGCCTGAGACTCACGAGTTGTGCGATAGCTTCATGGTGTTCTTATTACTGGTTATTTATAATGTGCAATATGTGTAATTTGTCATTGTGATTTGCTACAGTATGTGCTGTTTTGTCAGCCAGATCTCAACTGGTTCTTCTTCAAGGGGTGAGTTTCAGATAAGGAATTGGGTTTAGAATTAAAGTGACAGTTGGGACAAGGATTAGGTAATAGATAGGATTTACATAAAAGCAGTGGAGGGCTTGGTAAGGAAAGTATGTTGTCAACAGAGAGTCTTTAGGAATTTAAATAATCAGAACAAAAGCACATAATCTTGGCAATTTACTTTTCGATGCTTCTAAAGAAAAGTGGACAGATATTAGTGAGGTGAAGCAGCCAGGGGCTGTCAGAGCAGAGTGACCTGGGCGTGGTGCTGGCAAGAACGGACAATTGAAAAACATTCCTGACCTAGTGCATGTGTTTTACGCAGACTGGAAATAGACTGAGCAATATCCTGCAAGAGCTTCAACAATGTGGATAGCTAAAGGAAAAAATCTTCTGCTGATAAGTGGGCAACAACAGACATATGAGGGGGGTTATGTAGAGTACACTGAAATGAAAAGCGTGGCTTTCAAAATACTTATCTATCTTAGTTGGAATTGGGCCTCTCTTTTGCACAATAGGGAGTTTTATTTGTTTAGCATTTAACATCCCTGTCGTTTTAAAGTAAAAGCTGTTTCTCTCATTATGAAATTGGAGAGCTCTGCCCATTTTCACACCAGCCTAAATCGACGCAGAAAGAAGGCATGGTCTGTTTTGTTATTCGCTTCTAAAATCAGGTTGGTGCAGCTTCCATAAACCCCAAAATTGGTTCAGTTGGCTGCCAAAATACTTTGGAGTTCTGCTAAAAAGCAATAATTACTAAGGTTACCTCCTGATTCTGCATCTATTCATCCAGTGATTTTCCGACATTGTCATGACAATAAAGTTGTATTCTAATCTATTCTAAATTGCAAAGAGCCAATCAATATTTTCTATTTTAGCATGTGTAATGTGAACGCGTAATGCAAAAGGGATCTGTCACAGTGAAGAAACCACAGAGAAGTGACACCCAACCCTTCAGTTACCATTAGCTCTATAGAAGATTTTAGCCTCTTTTAGCTTTTGTTTTGGTTTTCTAGACTGCATATACTCCTCTCAAACCCACTGTACATTACCCAGCACCAAACAGCAGACAATGATAGTGACTAGTTGAAGAAAACTGAATATCTTGCAGCTAAAGAACAAAAAAAGGCTCTTCTAACCATGTTGATAAAAAAAAAAAAAATCCATTTGTTGCACAAAAAACTCCTTTCCCAAGTTGCGACTTCGTTTTTTTTAATCCAAGCAAATGTGGTGGTCAGAAACTACATATGTCAATTTGTATGATGTAAACCAAAATGGAATCCTTTTATTAACAGTTAACCTTCCTATTATTTTATATTTTCATAAATTCTTTTTACATTTTTTTCATTTTTCTTGTGGAGGAAAACATTTAATTTCTGGCTACCTAGATAGAGAAGAAGATTTGCAACTTGGGAAACAGGTAAGGTTTGTTAAATGGCCAGGTATTTGTTTTTAAGAGAAACTGAGACTTAGGTCTATTACTCGAAAGAAATGTTAAAGTGCTCATATTATACTCATTTTCAGGTTCATAATTGTATTTAGAGGTTATATCAGAATAGGTTTACATGGTTTAATTTTCAAAAAAAAACATATTTTTGTTGTACTGCACATTTCTGCAGCTCCTCTTTTCACCCTGTGTGTTGAGCTCTCTATTTTAGCTACAGAGTGAGACATCTTACTTCGGTTCCATCTTTATTTGGAGTCGCACATGTGCAGTACCTAGGTAAGCACGGCTACCCAGTCAGAAGCAGAGTATGAGGGCGTGCCATGCTAGCAGCTAGGCGAACATTATAATGTGTGTTACAAAGTGACGCACGTTCGTCACGGAAGTAAAGGCTGGACTACAATAGAGCTGTTTGGAGCAGTTTGTGAACAGTGTTTTCTGTTGGAGATGGTAAGTCCCTTTGGGGTGGACTTTGGGCTTTTTCACTTTGGAAGCCTATTACATGCACAAAAATGATATATAACACAATAAAGGAAAGGGAAAATGCCAAAAAGCATAATAGAAGCACTTCAATACACTAAAGGCACAAACTGAAGCTATTGGAGACAAAAAAGCTACAGAGCTAAAATTAGAGCACATATTGGTCTTACATTCATTAACCTCCAATAACTGCTCATGTTGCTCCATGTCTGCTGAATATGTAAATAGGGAACTGTCTGCTGACACATTAGTGTCCAAAAATATGCAGATAACAAAGGTATGTACAAAATATGACTTTGGCTATATATTTCCTCTTTTTTTATGTGATGCTAAGTGGAGTGGATTGTGCCTGAGAAACAAACAACCTGCCCAAACCTGTGTTTTAGAGTTCATTGGGTGTATGCAGGATATTTGGCAATAAAATAGTAAAAGTGAAAGAAACAAATTGTTCACTGGCATGGACCACTGCATTCAGGTTTGTTCAGAGGAGCTGTAATATAAATCAATATACACACACATTTAGATAAAGTGTGGCTAAGCACTTTTATTTATTCATGGTTTCATTCAAAACCAATTAGTAAATACTACAGCATGTTCCTATTTGTGTGGAAATGGTATATGATTGTTACAGCATATGTTATACAGCATATAATGAGAGAAAAGCTGTGCTTAAGTACATAGGATTAAAAGTGAGAATAAAACAGACAAATCATTAGTTAATCTTGAAATTTAGTTAAATAGTGCCCAGTGGTGGAATGTAACAACGCACATTTACTCAAGTGCAGTTTTAAGGTATTTGTACTTTGCTTAAGCATTTTGGTTTCATGCTACTTTATACTTATACTCCGCATTTGAACAATATTGCACTTTTTACTAATATGTGACAGCTACAGTTACTTTGCATAAAGATTTTACATCCTAAACATATGATCAGATTTAAATTTATGATGCGTTGTTTCAGATGAAACTGCCCAAACAAAAAATAGAAATATAAAGTTATGTAGCTACACTCTGATGAGCTACAACATTGCTAGCTGCATAAATTTCTTAATGCTTCAATATTAATTATGTAATATATTATCCTGAAACAGACAATTCTAAATAATAAATACTTAAGATGATAGACAAAATTGTTAGCAGTTGCCTATTTACACTGCCAGCAGACACAAAGCAATGTTATAGGATTCAGTTTAGTACTGTTTGTGTTCAAGTCTAATGTCCACTCTGCTTTTAGCACTTTTTTGGTTTCCACCCAAAATATCAGAAAAATATAAATTATCGTCGCCTTAAGTATATTTTGCCAACACTTGTATTTCACTTGATTAAAATTGCAAGACTTTTTTTTAGGTAGTTTTACATTGTTGTATTGCTACTATAAGATGGGATTCATTTTTGAGCAGATCAAAGATCAATATTTAGATTAACAAGACAAGTGTTGCACTGAAGAAGCTGCTTGTACTTTTTACCCATGTCCTGCAATGATCTGCAATGCATGAAACTAGCACTCAAGAGTAATCTCTAACACTGTTGGTGCCAAATGGCCTCACCTCAGATATATTCCTTATAGTTATAGTTACTTTATAATCCAACTAAACAAAGGAACAAGACTGAGAGTCTGCAATGTTAGGGGCTCTGTGAAGCTGATCTTAGGCACAGTGGTGCTTAGAGGTAAATGCTAACGCTAGCATGTTAACATGCTCAAAATGACTATGTTAACATGCTGATGCTAAGCAAGTAAAGTGCTTAGCATGGTCACCATTTTAGCTCAGAGTGTTAGAATGCCAACATTCCCTAATTAGCACAAAAGATAAAGTATTTGGGAAATTACATTTTGACCTGACAATGGCGCTAGCCTAGCCAAAAGATCTATTCATGCTATAATCCCCAGTAAGAGTTGCTCAGTCTGACATGGCGAGCTTTGCTGCAACATTTCAATACATATGAATGCCTTCCCCCAAGTCTAAGATACAACTACAAGTTGGCAAGAGTAAATGTGGTCAAAATAATTCCAACACTGCCAACATACAGTAGGTACTGGGGGTGTTTGAAGTAAGTGGCAACAAAGTAAAACATGCTGTGTAATTTATGAATCTTGCTTATTTATTTTGGTTGACATGTGTTCAATACATCACAAAATGCATGGGTTCATCATTAAAACCATCCAGTTCATTATTCTCTATAAGCATATGAAAATATTTAAATGTTAGCTACCAAAGCAAATATTGTTATCCACTCATTTCACCTTTTAGTCTACAAAAGAAATCTTAATTTGTTAATCTGGTTCCAAGCCACTCAAGTTCCTACATGTACCCCCCCCCCCCCCCCTTTTTTTTTGTTTTTTTTTTCACAAATCCTCCCTTCCCCAGAGGCTTGTGGCCATCACGCACCCTAAATCTGACGAAACTGGGAGATTAATGTGAGAAGGCAGGTTAAATGCAAAAGACTGTGACTTAGGTGAGGAAAGCAAAATGTATTGGCTTGGGTATTATGTTGTGCAATCTAGATAAATTACTCACAGGGAGTAATTTAATCACTTGATTGTCATTGACATTTTTCGGTTTAGTCATATTGGCTTTGATTTGACATTTTATGAAGCATTTCTCAGGTAACCAAAAGTTTATGATCATAATCTATTACTTCTTTTGACATCACCAACGGACGCCGCTCAAATGCCTCTGGGTGCAATTGGATAGTCCTTCAATCAATCAGACCAACGATCCGGGTGAACTAGAAGCGACAGCATCAACAGGTATCTGTCGGTACACGATCCGTTCTGCCTGCACGATCCGTTCTGCACATGCGCAAGATAATACTGTTTTACGTATCCATACGACCTGCACGATCTGTTCCACGCTAGCCTATGGCTAGCCTCCACCGGGAAGCTAACGTTAGTTTAGCTAACAGCTAATTCGGCTAACCGCTAGCTGACAGCTAGATTCAGTCTAAAATAACGTTAACTCAAACGTAATGGGAAAAGCAGGCTACAGCTAAATTAAGACTTCACAGTAATAACAATAAAGACAAGTATTGAGTGATTGTATTTTAAATGAGCACAAGTAAAGTAGAACTGACGTAACAGCTGTTATATATGTCAACGTTTATTTTCAAGTTTTATTTTGAGGGTCTTTTAAAGTTATTACATGCTGTCTCAGCTAGCAGTTAGCCGAATTAGCTGTTAGCTAAACTAACGTTAGCTTGGCTGTCGACCGGAAGCGTGGAACAGATCGTGCAGTGTCGTAAATCCTCGTACAACCGCGCATGCGCGAACATTTTGCGCATGTGCAGAACGGATCGTGCAGGCAGAACGGATCGTGTACCGACAGTATCAACGGGTTGCTGCGCTTCCGTGGCCGTCATGTTGAATGTAAACAAAAAGCTGCTTGCCGTCGCTGCGCTATCGTCATCGTGTAAAGCCCGTCTCAACGGTTGTGATTGGTGCCTCGATTTGGAAAAATTGGAAATGGGCTTGAATGGGGTCTTGGCCAGACTGACTTGCAGAGCAAATCTCAAATTTGACGGAAGTTCGTCAGGGTTTTCCCAGACTACAAATGAGCTATTTTAAAAAATAATATGAAGTGAAGCGTTTTGTGTGTTGCTTGATTCTTTGAGTGGAATTCTTTTGTCACCTGGGCAAAATGTTTCCACCTGCACATTAGTTATTGAACGATGAAACACTTCAGTGTAGTCATCACAATGTGACTAATGTATCTGCATGTGGTTTAAGCAAATAATAACATGTTTTCTTTACAGGTTGTCTGTTCTGTGACGCTATTGATTTTTTAATGAGAACACAAAGTTCCGCCCCCCTCCCCCTGAGTTGTTAAGTTTCTGTTATTCATAGTTGAAAACCTGCCAGACCTGAGGGAAATTCACACACAAAGACAAAGTTCTCTGTAATCACAGTGCATCCGCCTCTGCTTGTCTCAACCTGGTTGGTTAGATATGAAAGATAAGCATCTGCATTGCTGTTAACTTTTAGTATCTATAAGAAAAAATATTTTACTGTACATCAATAAAAGACAAAGAGGGTTTAAGACCCCTGTGTTTGACCAGAATAATCTCTACAACTTACATTTTACAGACATTTTTCTTTGAGGGTTGGTTAAATGAATGTCAGTTTAATACATCTATACACCTTTAGTACAGTAAGAAAGGATCAATCTGCTTGTTATTGTTTAACAGCACAATGGACATTCTCTGAGGAAGTCAGCAGGAATTCCTGAGCTCAGTGCAAAGAGATCTCTGGCTGTTACTCCCTCACAGTCTGAGTAGAGGAGGGTGTTCCTCAGGAGGGGAGGGACTTAACAGCTGGACCTGCTGTATATATGGTCAGTGAGCACAGAGGACTACCTCTGAGATGTTGGGACCTCAAAATCCCAAAGTCTCTCACACCGGCTGAGACCAAACTGCTAACCAGAGTGGGACTTTCTACAAACATCAGGTACGAGCAGATTTCTTTTAAGATTGGTGATTGAAAATGCAATAATTTCTTTTGGTTTTAGGTCCTAAAGAAAATGGTCAGTCTTCTTTAAGACTTTCAATGAAAGTGTTGTTTAATCCAAAGTAAAACCATGTTTAATCTGCAGCTTGTAGTTTTTTTAGAGTAGGACTGAGATAGTGTCGAAATAGCCCAAAGTGAATAACTGTGTATCTTGCACTCGCTGCCAACACCCTTCTGATAAAAAGGGAAAGCAAACATTCCTCAGTGATTACCTTTGACCACATTTGTTAACATAATGTTTTACACAAAGTAGGCCTGTATGTCACTTTTAAGGCATTTGACAAGTCTGAACATTGTGTCTAAATCACCCTCTGGGCTGTTGACACACACATACTGTAATGATGACAATCCTACATTTTCCACAGCTACAGAAACTGTTGAGTAACAACAAATGATACTCCATTGCCTCATCATTCCTGTTTCTTGTATTGCTGAGATATTTGTAAAGAATGCATTGATAAAAACTAAAGTGTCATAGATAAGATGCAATGGGCTATGCATACTGTATGGAATCTAAAGGTGGGAACAAACAGGCAATTTGCACCATAGTGTAAATCCTAAAAATTGGTCTACAACTTCTTTTGCTTCAAGGTACAAAGGTGGCAGGTCCGCTGAGTTGTGAAAAAATACAATCTTGTCATTCAGACAGATTCTCGTCAAAGTTAAAGGCAACCAGAGAATGAGTGAAAGCATTATTTAACTGTCTCATGACCTATTAAAGTAACGGCGATGTCTTTAGAATGAAAGCTGTAACAATGAATAGATCTACAGGAAATTAATTGACAACAATTTTTTAGACAATAGATTAATTATTTGAGTAATTTTTCTACCAAAAGTGCCAAACACCAAGCTCCAGCCTCTTAATTGTAAATAGTAGTAGTAGTAAATTAAATGTATATTGGGTTTTTGACTGTTGGTCGGACAAAATAAGATACCTGAAGAAGACACGGCCACTTTTCCACTGTTTTATAGACCAAATGATTAATCCAGAACATAATCAGCAGATGAATCGTTGGCTGGAGCCCTAATTAGAATTTCATTAGTAATAGATTCCAAATAGATAATGAGGGGTATCTATACTTCTGTACCTGTACAGTCTGATGCAATCCAATACAGCTGCACTGCCATAAATTTTACTTTTAGGATGCCTATTTTGTTGACACTGTCATAGAGGTGTTAATTAAATAATATGTTTTAGTATTAGTGTGTTGTACTGGATTGCATTATATTTAGAGGCGTTCTTAATATTCTGCCCCCCCCTCATGGGAGAACAGGGCCAAAAAAAAAAATGGAAACACGTCTCAATATAATGAAGTCCAGTACAGCACCACCACCTTTAACTATGACCTCAAAAATAAACATATAATTGAATTAACACATTTCTGACAATGTCAACAAAAGCGTAATATTACAAACTTTTGTATAGATAGATGGTATAAAAGAGCAGTATTAGATTGCATTCAATTGTATAGGTGTGCCTAATAAAGCGGCCACAGAGTACTGTAGGTACTTAGAGTTGTTCTTGAGACAAAAAGAAGTGTAACAGAAGGCAAAGCCCCCCTTTATTCCAATATAATAAAATGTAATATCAGAGATTAATTTAAGATGAAGTGTTTACTTATAGTATTTAAAAATGGGTTCTGTTGTACTTAACTGACACTGTCTTGCGTTCGTCTTGTGTTACAGTACAAGTCGAAGTGCTTCTGTAAATTGTCCCCACGGGAAAATAGTGATTGGAGTTGAATTGAATCTCCCCTGGGGCAGAAAAGTGAATTTGACTAGAAGTACTAAAAGCAGACTGAACAGTAAACAGTGAAGCTACAGTATGTTAACACTATTGAGCTTCATGCAGGTGATGCATTTGCCTTTAGGATATGATAAGCAAAGTGACACAGTGTAATAAATGTCAAGTAAATGTTCAGCACCTTAAAAAAACATTCAAACATTTACTAAGTGGGTGACGATCACTAACAGCACATTCAGTAGTTGCAGGCAGAGATATTGCAGCACTGCATGACTGCCGTTGTATCAATGCAAAGGCTTCAGTCAGTAATGCCATACCTATGATGTCGTAACTGCAGAATAGTGACTTCACAGGTGTTTCATTGCATGCAGTGAAAAATGGTACACACCTTTAGTCCACTGAGATTAGAAATGACAGGGGGCCCCATTTTGAACTAATCACAAGCTATTGTGCACATAAATGGCAGCTGAGTGATTTCCATCTTGTGCAGAAAAGCTAAATAAGGTGATTTTCTGAAGGAGTTTCCACAATAAGTAACACATGGAAGTAATAAAGTAAAGAAAAGACCCTTGTCTAGATTTACCCTTTCAGTTGTGCATTAAAACAGTGAGCAGGTTTTTGAACTTCGTGGCAGAGTTCCCTGCCACAAGCTGTTTTCTGAGAGGGAAATATTCTTTTCAACTGGAGGCAACGACATCATGTATCATAAATACACAGCCATCTATCAACAGAAGGGGTGGAAAAAGCAACTAGTATTCTACTTCTTCTACTTACCACTTATTTGTATGAGGTAAAAAAACAGTGGTGGAATGTCCAAACTTGAAGGTTAAAACCCACAAAACCCAAGGACAGAATTGTGTGTAATTGAAATGTTAGTCTTTTTATTATTATTGTATCTTCTATTTACTTTTGATTTCAACCTTTTCATATGAAAGAAAAAAACATCCTTAAAGAAAATACAAAAAGATATAGCCACAATTCATTTAAGTAAACTAGATTTAGATCAAACTTCACTGATGCATTTACCGCCATTGCAGCAGCAAGTTGTATGACTGAAATATTTGTAATTTAATCCCCACCCCCTTTTTAGCTTAAGTGGCTATAATCAATATGATAATTTAAACGTAAAATAACGCTAATTAATGTTGTATCAGCTGCAATATGCATGTGTTTTATGCACAAAAAAAACACTGTACACTCACTACCTGCCCATCAACAAACAGCAGACAGACACAGTTAGAGGCTAGCTGGTCAACAGCATAGCTAAAGAACCAGATATTTCTCTCAGGAGTTGTTGAAGACCAAAAACAAAGATAAAAGGAGGGTGAATATTGAGAACTGTATGATGAAGTTTAAAGTGTTAAGAACTGTACAGTGTTTGTGTTTTAAGTATTTCCTTACCTGTTGTAACAACAATGGGCATTTCTGGCTGTTCCAGTTCCGAAGCATTACGTCTCATCATGCCAAAGCAAATACATGGTGCTTGTGAAACCTGTTTATGAACTGGCAGTGTTCATTTCTAATCCCTGCAAAGACATGATAAAATGAGAAGAAAAAGTTAACCATTACAATATTTTTATCTATGTGCAGTGCACCAAGTACTAATGCAGGAATTACATATGAAGAAAGGTGCACTACACATTAAAAAAAAGGTGTAATAAAGACCTTGATTTGAATGTAGTTAAAGTTACTGGGAGGTGCTCACTAGGTAGACCTTTTTCTATTTTTATTTAATTAAAAGTAGATTTCATTACATTTTCATTACATAATTTTTTTAAGTAAATTCATATTTTTATTCATATGTTTATATATATCTACAAAAAAGTATGTCTGGAAAACTTGAAATACTATTCATGTGACAAAAACATTTTCTTTTTTGTTAGTTGGGTAATTTACTTTTATGGCAAACTATTTGTATTGGATTGAGTGTACCATATACAACGTCAGTATTGTATCAATATGACCCTTATTATAATCGTGCTTTGTCTTTGTTGATAACTAATCTGATATCAGGTGTGTGTGAGTTTGTGTGTCAATTGAATTTTATGGTAGGCTATCACTTTAAAACAAATAAATAATAAGTAAATAAAATAGCTAAATACACAGGTGCAAAAAACATTTAGGGCCCTATCTTGTACCCAGCGCAATTGACCTTGTACACCGACGCATGTATCATTCCTATTTTGCACCCGACGCACAGCGGACTTTTCCCTCAACAGGGTAAATTAGGAAATGAACTGGCGCTCCCGGGGGCGGTTCAGCAAAAAGAGGAGGCGTGTTCCGGCGCAAACGTTCCCTAGTGCTATTTTGCAGTTTCAGAAAACAATTCCGCCACAGACCAGGAAAAACCTAGTCTAAAGTCAGTGGCGCAATATTCACATGCTATTTTAAGGGCGTATGCTTGGCCGTAATGTAGAGTGTGCACACCGCGCATACACTTTGCTTCTCTCATCACACGGACCCAGCAGTTCCCATTTTTGCAAACCATACATAAATACAAGGAAAAATATGACCTTGTTTTACACAACATTTCCATGAATCATGAATGTGTTGATGACATAAATGAGGAAATATTAGAGTACTTAAGGAGATGTGATGTTGAACTGCATGTGCCGATGCCACTTAAGCCAAGTATTCCAGCAGCAGCACGGGAGAGGAGAGACAGAAGATCTCGGTCTAATGTTAGACTACATTGCAAAAATATCACCATGCATTCATAACCTCGTGATTCAGTGAGAGTGAGCCCAAAACATTGGAAAGTACGTTTTTGTGACATTTCTTTATTTACATTTTTTCAAAAAGAAGAATCAATAGCAAACGTCGGTCTCCTCGGCTGTGAACCACTTCTGGCGTGCACCCATGGATGTATTAAGAGCGTGCGCCTAGCAAATCCGCCATTGCAGCAATCCGCCATGGAATAAGCGCGCATGCTTGTAAAGGGAATGTGAGATAACGCTCTGACTGGTTTATTGCACGTTACGCCCAAACCACACCTATGGGTAATGGGTCCGTGTACTTGGTGGCCAACGGATTTTCGTTTTGAAAGGAAAAAAACAAAAACGAAAAACGGCCAGTTTCCCAATTACCATTAGTAAATAGGAAAACAAAAAACGGAAAACAACCCATTATTCGTTTTTTGTTTTGATATTAAAAAACGGAAAACGAAAAACAATCTCGTTATCCGATTGTCTTTGATGTATTTGTAGATGGAACTCGGAAATTAAAATGTGTGTATAAATGGTCCGTGTACTTTGTGGCCAACGGATTTTCGTTTTGAAAAGAAAAAAACAAAAACGAAAAACGGCCTGTTTCCCAATTACCATTAGTAAATAGGAAAACAAAAAACGGAAAACAACCCATTATTCGTTTTTTGTTTTGATATTAAAAAACGGAAAACGAAAAACAATCTCGTTATCCGATTTTCTTTGATGTATTTGTAGATGGAACTCGGAAATTAAAATACGTGTGTATAAGTCGTATTCCTTAATTTTGCATTGGTATTTTTTTCGTGACCCGGAAGTTACTTCCACCACGCCAAGATCCGCCCTTCAATAGCATTTATTGGCCAGTACCGCCTGTAAGATCCGTTCTGTGCATGCGGATAATTACGTAGTCCCTGTGCGATTTGTAAAAATAGACTGTATATAAGTAACATGTGTCAACACTTTACGACCAAACATTACAACTTTTTTATTAAATCTTTTTTTATTAAATCTTTATTATACAATAGTCATAGCTACAAACATTCGAAACTTGTCACTGATCCAAAACCGTGTAGCGACATCGTTGTTGTGTTGTTTACGTTAATGTTTTTACCTTTAATACTTCGTCTTGACTAATAACCATAGACTGTCTATTATTAATGCGATGAAGTGTAAACGTACATAAGTGTCCTTTTGAAGATGGGATGACAGCTCTCCCAGCCACCACTGCTGTATACCACTATAGTAGCTACATGCTAACGGCAGTAAACACTATAGTAGCTACATGCTAACGGTCATCTTAGCTGGCAATGTTGTTAAATCCTCCCCAATTCCGGGTCACATTCCTGCTGAAACATGTCCGATTGTGTAGTGTTTGGTTCAGAAGCCTTTATCTGTGATTTTTGACGTTAGAAAGTGCTGCTTCGTTCCACTACAATCTAACGTTAGCATACTCATAGCTAACTATTGTAGCTGCATGCTAACGCGACATAGCGGAGCATATAGCTAGCTATTTACGTATGTAGCAGGACTTTGTACCGTAAAAATCACCAATAAAGGCTTCTAAACCAAATACTAAACAAATACAAATACAGTAAAGTGACCGGAATTAGGGGTGAAATGTCCAGCATTGAGCTACATAATAGTTTGCTAGGAGTTAGCTGGTCTTTCACAGAGGTCTCATTTGTAGCCCTGTTTTTACCTGATACTTTCATAAAAGTACAAACACATGAAGTGAGAGGTATACACATGCTTAAACTTTATTTAAAACATGGTTAACCTGAAGCAGGACGGAGTCATGACTTAAAACACCAAAGCAAGGCTTCTAGCTCAGGCTAGCTAGCGTTAGCAAATTACCTTCAAAGTTGCAAAGAAATGACGAAACGTAAAATTTTAAGTCTTTATTTAATTTGCTACATGGTGTTGTACTGGATGGCCAGACGACGCTCCGTATATCATTAACATATACTTTAGGCAACTCCAGCAAACACCTTGTAAACTTCATCTCTGCCATCATAACGGTCTACTGTCACTGTCTAATGTTTTCTTCCGGTAACCAGGAATGTCCAAACATCCTTACGCCAATGCGTGCATAGAGCTGTGAAGTTTGCCGGTGTTCGCGGAAGCGTAGAACTGATCAGGCAGTGCACAGAACGGATTTTACAGGCGGTACGGAAAAAGGAATACGATTTATACACACATTTTAATTTCCGAGTTCCATCTACAAATACATCAAAGACAATCGGATAACGAGATTGTTTTTCGTTTTCCGATTTTTAATATCAAAACAAAAAACGAATAATGGGTTGTTTTCCGTTTTTTGTTTTCCTATTTACTAATGGTAATTGGGAAACTGGCCGTTTTTCGTTTTGGTTTTTTTCCTTTCAAAACGAAAATCCGTTGGCCACGAAGTACACGGACCATAAATCTTATTCCTTTGTCAGTACCCGATCCGTACCGCCTGTAAAATCCGTTCTGTGCACTGCCTGGTCAGTTCTACGCTTGCGCGAACACCGGCAAACTTCAAAGCTCTATGCACGCATTGGCGTAAGGATGTTTGGACATTCCCGGTTACCGGAAGAAAACATTAGACAGTGACAGTAGACCGTTATGATGGCAGAGATGAAGTTTACAAGGTGTTTGCTGGAGTTGCCTAAAGTATCTGTTAATGATATACGGAGCGTCGTCTGGCCATCCAGTACAACACCATGTAGCAAATTAAATAAAGGCTTCAAATTTTACGTTTCGTCATTTCTTTGCAACTTTGAAGGTAATTTGCTAACGCTAGCTAGCCTGAGCAAGAATCCTTGCTTTGGCGTTTTAAGTCATGACTCCGTCCTGCTTCAGGTTAACCATGCTTTTAATAAAGTTTAAGCATGTGTACCTCTCACTTCATGTGTTTGTACTTTTATGAAAGTATCGGGTAAAACAGGGCTACAAATGAGATCTCTGTGAGAGACCAGCTAACTCCTAGCAAACTATTATGTAGCTCAATGCTGGACATTTCACCCCTAATTCCAGTCACTTTACTGTATTTGTATTTGTTTAGTATTTGGTTTAGAAGCCTTTATTGGTGATTTTTACGGTACAAAGTCCTGCTACATACGTACATAGCTAGCTATATGCTCCGCTATGTCGCGTTAGCATGCAGCTACAATAGTTAGCTATGAGTATGCTAACGTTAGATTGTAGTGGAACGAAGCAGCACTTTCTAACGTCAAAAATCACAGATAAAGGCTTCTGAACCAAACACTACACAATCGGACATGTTTCAGCAGGAATGTGACCCGGAATTGGGGAGAATTTAACAACACTGCCAGCTAAGATGACCGTTAGCATGTAGCTACTATAGTGTTTACTGCCGTTAGCATGTAGCTACTATAGTGGTATACAGCAGTGGTGGCTGGGAGAGCTGTCATCCCATCTTCAAAAGGACACTTATGTACGTTTACACTTCATCGCATTAATAATAGACAGTCTATGGTTATTAGTCAAGACGAAGTATTAAAGGTAAAAACATTAACGTAAACAACACAACAACGATGTCGCTATACGGTTTTGGATCAGTGACAAGTTTCGAATGTTTGTAGCTATAACTATTGTATAATAAAGATTTAATAAAAACAAATTTAATAAAAAAGTTGTAATGTTTGGTCGTAAAGTGTTGACACATGGTACAAACATAGACTGTAAATCGCACATGGACATAGAATAGGAAAAGATGTTTATATGTAATTTAAACACGAATACATATTAATAAATGACATGTTGATGTTTAAAAAAAAAAAAAAAAAAAAAATCGCACATGGACAATGTTAGTTTTCTACTACGTAATTATGCGCATGCACAGAACGGATCTTACAGGCGGTACTGGCCAATAAATGCTATTGAAGGGCGGGTCTTGGCGTGGCGGGAGTAACTTCCGGGTTACGAAAAAATACCAATGCAAAATTAAGGAATACTGTCGGTACACGATCCGTTCTGCCTGCACGATCCGTTCTGCACATGCGCAAGATAATACTGTTTTACGTATCCATACGACCTGCACGATCTGTTCCACGCTAGCCTATGGCTAGCCTCCACCGGGAAGCTAACGTTAGTTTAGCTAACAGCTAATTCGGCTAACCGCTAGCTGACAGCTAGATTCAGTCTAAAATAACGTTAACTCAAACGTAATGGGAAAAGCAGGCTACAGCTAAATTAAGACTTCACAGTAATAACAATAAAGACAAGTATTGAGTGATTGTATTTTAAATGAGCACAAATAAAGTAGAACTGACGTAACAGCTGTTATATATGTTAGGTGTTTGTTATATATGTCAACGTTTATTTTCAAGTTTTATTTTGAGGGTCTTTTAAAGTTATTACATGCTGTCTCAGCTAGCAGTTAGCCGAATTAGCTGTTAGCTAAACTAACGTTAGCTTGGCTGTCGACCGGAAGCGTGGAACAGATCGTGCAGTGTCGTAAATCCTCGTACAACCGCGCATGCGCGAACATTTTGCGCATGTGCAGAACGGATCGTGCAGGCAGAACGGATCGTGTACCGACAAATACGACTTATATACACGTATTTTAATTTCCAAGTTCCATCTACAAATACATCAAAGACAATCGGATAACGAGATTGTTTTTCGTTTTCCGTTTTTTAATATCAAAACAAAAAACGAATAATGGTTGTTTTCCGTTTTTTTGTTTTCCTATTTACTAATGGTAATTGGGAAACTGGCCGTTTTTCGTTTTTGTTTTTTTCCTTTCAAAACGAAAATCCGTTGGCCACCAAGTACACGGACCGTAATGTAGCTACTTCAGACCAACCCATTTTAGATTTGCGTCGGGCGCAAAAGAGTCATTTATCCCTCCGTAGGGCCCTTAGACTAAACGCTGAAAGAGATTGCAATAACGATATAAAAATGCTTGTGAGGAAGAGAACTGATAAACAAAATGTGTTTTACATGCCTTATCTCTACAGGGACGGAGTTTCAAAGCCCTGCAATTCTGACCATAAAAGCCAGGACCTTTGGTCGTTTTTCTGGATTTTGGAAAGGCCGGAGGATCCCGAGTTCTGAGGCTGCCCAAAGACTGATAAGGAATCTAAAAGGTTTGGAAGACAGACCATATACTGTAAAACTTATCTTTTAGGTGCCAATCAAGTTCACTTCTTTGACTTTAAGGAAAACAAACATGATTGCCTTCTGTTATCATTAACATATATTTTATTTCTCAAGGCTACTAATATTTTGAGGAAATCAGATTAAAATTGAATGGTATAAAGAAATGTTTTACCTTTGTATTTGATTGCACACACTGGTGATTCAAAGGCTTTAGTTAGTCATTATTAAACTTTATTTGCTGAACTCAACTAGTATTTTGCTGCAGTATATTACATATTCCCTTAAGAGTGGAAAGATTTGTTTGTACTTTAGCATTCCCTGAAAAAGTGTTTATTTGCATTATCTTGGGAAAACAAAATACACGCTGCAATTGTAAATTTGTATAAGTGTAAATATAAATTATTTAAAGTTGTAGTGTGCTGCAATTCCCTTCATTTAGGGAGGGTTTACGAGGTATTTAAGCAATTTAGGCATTTACTTCATAGAGTAAGCACTACATAAAATACATTTTGACTTTGACTTTTTCTAAAGACTATAAATAATTGACAATAGAAGCTTGGAATCAAGCAATCTTTGCATTTGATTTTAACTTATGTAGCATAATGCAGCAGGGTTTACAAAAAAAGAAACAGTGTCAAACGTGAAGTTAGCAGAGAGAACAGTGAGAATACATTTTAAGATATGCAAAACAACTGCAGGATAATGCAAAAGTATTACAAATAATTCCTACTTTGGTTTCTGTGGGATTTAGTAATTTCAACAGCTGCTTACATCCTAAAATTTCAATAAGATATATATGTGGACCTTACTGTCCACTAAAAGTCGAAGAAATTCATTTTACAAAACATACACATACATTTGGATACTGCTGAATAATATGTATATGATGCATATATTTGATCAGATTTAGGTGCAAAGCACCTTCTTAAAGGTAATATATTGTTTTTTTTGTTGAAACTGGTTTAGAGTGGTGTCCATTTAACTTTCTAGTCATTTTGGAGGCTGTAGAGCTACTGAATTGTATTGTGTTATAAAGAGACGTGTTTCGAAGCATCTCTCAGTGTAACACAACACAATTAACCAGCAACATAAACTACAGCTTTCAAAATGCCCATGCAATTAAATCAACACCTCTATAAAACAGTTTTAACAAAAACGAACAGTATGAACGTCATGAAGGTAAGATTTATAGCATGGCTGTGAATTAATTACTAGCAAGTAGTACCAAATTGGTAACAGAGTATATTTACCAACAAATGTGCAGCTTATTTCAACCCAGTGTCTTGATAAGAATCTCTGTATCTATAAAATTTTTGTAGTGGACAGAAAAAAATGTTGTGGTACTTACAGACAATGCATGCATTATCCAAACAAATTTAAGCAACTGTTTTTGTGTTATACAGCTCTATAGGCCAAGATGGACTCTAAGCAAAATGGCTGCACAGAAGTCCACGGACCTGTGGCTGGCGTCTTCCTGGAAAAAACAAGGGAGAAGATAACCATATATCAAGCCATGAAGAAACGTCTGCTTAAGCCAGGAACAGCATTAGCCCTGCTTGAAGCACAAGCGGCCACAGTAGGTATCGTAGACCCAATTAACAATCGAATACTTCCTGTTGCAGATGCTGTTAAGGAGGGAATAGTTGGCCCGGAAATGAAAGAGAAACTCCTCACAGCAGAGAAAGCTGTCAGGGGCTATTTAGACCCCTACACAAACCAAATGATATCTGTATATCAAGCTATGCAAAAAGATTTAGTTTCAAGAGATTATGGATTGAGGCTGCTGGAAGCACAAATCGCCACACAAGGCTTGTTTGATCCTGTTGAAAAGTCAAATATTTCAGTTGAATCTGCGATTCAAAAGGGCTACTATGAAAAAGGTTTGCTCAATGACCAGATGTCAGAGCTGAAAGTGTTCTACAATCCAAGCTTGCAAGAAAATCTTAACTACCACAACCTGCTAGAGAAATGCACGGTGGAGCCTGATACAGGCTTGTTGCTCCTTCCTGTTTGCATAACCTTCAAAGGTCTGCGAAGAGGTATTTCCTCCACTGAACTCCTTGCATCAAAGATCATTGACAAAAAAACATTTGATGACCTACAGAAGGGAAAGACCACTACACAGGATGTGATGTTGATGGAAACAGTTAAAGAGTACCTGAATGGCAAAGGCAGCATCGCAGGCATTGCTATACTCTCATCCAATCAGAGAATGAGCATTTATCAAGCCATGAAGAAAGGCATATTGATGCCTGGAACAGCACTCGTTCTACTGGAGGCACAAGCTGCGACTGGATTCATGATTGATCCTGTAGAAAACAAAACGTTCACTGTGGATGAGGCCATCAAAAACAAAGTTTTTGGCCCAGAATATCACGCAAAGCTGCGTTCTGCTGAGCGAGCAGTTACTGGATACAAAGACCCATACTCAGGTGAAACTATATCTCTGTTTCAAGCAATGGAAAAAGAACTCATCGTTGGGGAACATGGAATACGCCTACTTGAGGCGCAAATCGCTACAGGTGGAATAATAGACCCGATCAACAGTCATAGACTACCAACGGAAGTGGCCTTCAAGAGAGGTTATTTCAATGAAGAAATGAATGCCATACTAGAGCATCCAGGGGATGACACGAAGGGTTTCTTTGACCCAAACACAGAAGATAATCTAACTTACCTTCAGCTGATGGAAAGGTGTGTCATTGATCCCATCACTGGACTGTGCCTCCTTCCTATCCTTGATAAGTCAGACAAGCTGAATTTCAACTTTATTGACAATCAAACTAAAATGGCCTTCAAAGAGGAGAAGGTAAATGTGGTATGTGGAAAGTACATGGGGAAGACAGTATCTCTGTGGGAACTCCTGATGTCAGAATACTTTGATGAACACCAGAGGCGAGACATCATTCAAAAGTACAGAGAAGGGAAGCTCAATATCAAGACCATTATCACAACGGTTCTGGAAATCATAGAAAATTCTGTGAAAACAACGAATGTCATCTTTGAAGGCATCAGAGAAAACGTCACAGCCAAACAGCTTGAGGAAGCAGATATCATAAGTAAGGAGGTTCTGGAGGATCTGAAAAAGGGAAAAGTGTCAGTGAAGGATGTGATAAAAGATGAAAATGTCAATATGTACCTACAGGGTAAAGACAGCATCGCAGGCATTCTGCTTCCTGATTCTCAAATCATGACCATCTACCAGGCCAAACAAAAAGGAAAGCTGATGCCAGGAACTGCTCTGATTCTACTGGAAGCACAGGCAGCAACAGGGTTCATAATAGACCCTATTGGAAACAGGAAGTTTTCAGTGGATGATGCTGTCAAAGCAAAGATAGTGGGGCCTGATGTCTGTCACAAATTGCGCTCAGCAGAGAAAGCGGTCACTGGGTACAAGAATCCATATGATGGCAAAATAATCTCTTTGTTCCAAGCCATGCAAAAAGATCTCATCCTAAAAGACCATGGGATTCGGCTCCTGGAAGCACAAATTGCGACCGGTGGGATTATTGACCCAGTGAACAGCCATCGCATTCCAGTCCATGTGGCCTATAAGAAGGGATACTTTAATGAGGAAATGAATGAGATCCTGATTGATCCAAGTGATGACACCAAAGGATTCTTTGATCCCAACACCCTTGAGAACCTGACATACTTGCAACTCATGGCTAGATGTGTCAGAGATCCCAGTACAGGTCTGTGCCTCTTGCCACTCAAAAGCAAAAGTAACAAAATTTCCATAGATGATAACATAAGGGAAACGTTCAAAACAACAACAGTTACTGTTAAGTATGGCAGGTTTAATGGCAAGCACACAACACTGTGGGATCTTATCAATTCAGAGTATCTGACTGAGGACAAAAGACAGGAATTTTTCAAGCTCTTCAAGACAAGGAAAATCACAGTTGAGCAACTCACTGTCACCATTTTAGAGATCATTGAGAGTAAGGAGATAAAACGGCAAGCAGGACTGAACATTAAAGGTCTCAGAGGAGAGGTCTCTGTTGTGGATCTTTTGGAGCTTGAAATTGTGGATGAAAAAACATACAACAGTTTGGTCGAGGGAAAGATGACAAGCACCGATGTGATGAAAATGGACAGTGTGAGAGCTTACCTACAAGGGAAAAGTTGTGTGGCTGGGGTGATACTACAACCCTCAAATCAGAAGCTGAGCATCTATGAGGCACAGAGAGTTGGCATTCTCACACCTGGCACTGCTCTTTGCCTCCTTGAAGCACAAGCAGCCACAGGTTTCATTGTTGATCCTTTGAAAAACCAAAAACTGACAGTGGAGCAAGCTCTCAGAGAGAAGGTAATTGGTCCAGAGATGCATGACAAGCTTTTGTCTGCAGAGAGGGCTGTCACTGGTTACACAGATCCATACACTGGTCAAAAGATCTCACTTTTCCAAGCTTTGCAAAAGGATCTAATTATCAAGCAGCATGGCATCCGTTTACTTGAGGCCCAGCTTGCTACAGGTGGAATCATTGATCCTTTGAAGTGTCTTCACTTACCCCTTAAGGTTGCATACAGGAAAGGATATTTTGATGCGGAATTTTATCAGATCCTATCAGACCCAACTGATGACACAAAGGGCTTTTTTGATCCAAAGACACAACACAATCTGACATACATGGAGATGTTGAGTAGATGTGTAAAAGATGAGGAAACAGGACTGCTTCTGCTGTCAATGAATGACAAACCGAAAACTACAGAAACAAAGGCAAACATGTACACTAACACTGAGATAAAGCAAGAGTTTGAAAAGACAGCTGTGAGCATATCGGTAGGACGGTACTCAGGAAAATCTGTTTCTCTATGGGACTTGATCCACTCTGGGTATTTTACAGAGGATCAGCAGCTTGAATTCTTTGATAAATACAGAACAAGGAAGATAAACACACAAACCATAATCACATTAGTGATTTCCACCATTGAAAAACTGGAGAGTGAAACACACAAAACGATAATGGGCCTGAGAAAACCTGTCTCTGCTCAACAACTACTGGATTCTGATATCATTGATGCAGATACATTCAAACAGGTGAAAGAAGGAAAACTCCCTCTTGAAGAAGTGATCAAACGTGAGCCTGTGAGAGGATACCTGAAGGGAACAGGAAGCATTGCTGGAATTAAGGTTCATCCATCCCAGAAAGTAATGAGTATATATGAAGCAAAGAAGGAAGATCTGTTGACACCTGGCACTGCACTTGTACTGCTTGAAGCGCAGGCTGCAACAGGATGGGTGATCGATCCTTTAAAAAACAAGTTCTATGCTGTTGATGAGGCAGCAAGAGAGAAAGTAATCGGACCAGATGTACATGAGCAACTTCTCTCAGCCGAACGAGCAGTCACTGGCTACAAAGATCCATACACAGATGCAACCATATCACTTTTTGAAGCCATGGATGAACAGCTGATTGCAAGAAGTGATGGCATTCGTCTTCTCGAGGCACAGATAGCAACTGGAGGAATCATTGACCCAAATCAAAGTCACAGGCTACCTGTTCATGTTGCTATTAAAAAGGGATATCTAGATGAAGAAATAAGCAAAATTCTGTTGAACCCGACTGATGATGCAAAGGGATTCTTTGATCCAAACACCAAAGAAAACCTCACTTACCTTCAGCTGATAAAGCGATGCGAGAAGGATCCAAAAACTGGGCTACTTCTTCTATCCCTGTATCAAGAGGAATCCCATGTATTTCACACAGATGAGCAAATAGAGCTTGCTTTCAAAAATAAACCGATCGCAATGGATGCTGGAAAATTTAAAAACAAAAAGGTGACATTGTGGGAAGTGCTGGTCTCTGAATACATATCAGAACAAAAAAGGGAGCAGCTCATACAACAATACAAAACAAAAACCATGACAATAGAGGAGATCATTGAAATACTCACTGTAATCATTACTGAGGTATCATCCAAAGAAAGAAAGTTCAAAGGACTAAGAAAGCAGGTCTCAGCCAGTGAGTTGTATGAGTCAAAGATTATCTCAAAGGAACTTTTCACACAGATTATACAAGGAAAGGTAACTGAAGAAAATGTTGACAAAATGGAATCGATTCAGAAGTACCTTGGAGCTACAAACTGTATAGCAGGTGTCAGAGTTGAATCTACAAAGAAAGTTATGAGCATCTACGAAGCCAAAACCAAAAGCCTGCTGACCCCTGGTACATCTCTTGTGCTGCTGGAGGCACAAGCTGCCACTGGTTTTGTCATCGATCCAGTGAACAACAAAAAACTTTCTGTAGAGGAAGCTGTGGCTCAAGGAGTGGTTGGCAGTGAGTGGAAAAAGAAACTGCTTTCAGCAGAAAGAGCAGTTACAGGGTACAAAGATCCCTACACTGGAAACACAATTTCTTTGTTCCAGGCCTTGAAAAAAGATCTTATTGTGAAAGATCATGGAATCCGTCTCCTTGAAGCACAAATTGCCACAGGAGGCATAATTGACCCAGTCCACAGTCACAGAGTGCCTGTACAAATAGCATACCAAAGAGGTTACTTTGATGAAGAAATGCATGAGATTCTGTCTGACCCTGATGATGACACCAAGGGCTTCTTTGATCCTAACACTCAAGATAACCTTACCTATCTCCAGCTGATTGAGAGATGTGTTAAAGACCCAATCACAGGCCTCAACTTATTGTCCATCGTAAAGAAAGGTGAGTTTTATTTCTTTATTGATGAGGCAACTAAACTGATTTTAAAAACTACAACAACAACCAGAGCAGGAGGGAAATACCATGGCACAACAGTGTCTCTGTGGGATCTGCTCTACTCCAAATACATCACTGAGGAGAAGAGGAGAGAGCTCGTGCAACAGTACAAGTCTGGATCTATCACAATTGAACGCTTCTTGGAAATTATCCTGACAATCATTCAGCAGCAGACCACAACAACCTCACCGTCATCACTTGTCATGTGCCAACCACCAGAAACAAAAGTGGATAGCAGCACAACTACCATCACCACTATAGTTACAGAGACAACTGAAGTTCAAAACTTCCATGGAATCAGAAAGGATGTCACTGCCAATGAGTTGCTTGAATCAAAAATCATCAATGAGGACCTCTACAAAAATCTTACTGCTGGAAAAGTCACAGTGACAGAAGTAAGTGAAATGGACTCAGTACGTAAGTACTTAAAGGGAACTAACAGCATTGCAGGAGTGTACCTGCAGTCCACCAAAGAGACCCTGAGTATATATGAAGCCAAAAGCAAAGGCCTGCTAACTCCTGGTACTTCTCTGGTTCTGCTGGAAGCACAAGCTGCCACTGGCTTTGTTATCGACCCAGTAAACAACAAGAGACTTTCTGTAGAGGAAGCTGTGGCTCAAAGAGTGGTTGGCAGTGAGTGGAAAAATAAACTGCTTTCAGCAGAAAGGGCTGTTACAGGATATAGAGATCCTCACAACGGAAACACAATTTCCTTGTTCCAAGCCTTGAAAAAAGATCTTATTGTGAAAGATCATGGAATTCGTCTCCTTGAAGCGCAAATTGCCACAGGAGGCATCATTGACCCAGTGCACAGTCACAGAGTGCCTGTTCAGGTAGCATATGCAAGAGGTTACTTTGATGAAGAAATGAATAAGATACTGTCTGACCCAGATGATGACACCAAGGGCTTCTTTGACCCCAACACCCAAGAGAACCTCACCTATCTTCAGCTGGTAGAGAGGTGTGTCACAGATCCCATCACAGGCCTTAGCTTACTGGTGATTGCAAAGAAAGGCGAGTTTTATTTCTTTGTTGATGAGGCAACAAAACTCATTTTGAAATCTACAATGACAACCAGAGCAGGAGGGAAATACCATGGCACATCAGTGTCTCTGTGGGATCTGCTCTACTCCAAATACATCACTGAGGAGAAGAGGAGAGAGCTCGTGCAACAGTACAAGTCTGGATCTATCACAGTTGAACGCTTCTTGGAAATTATCCTGACAATCATTCAGCAGCAGACCACAACAACCTCACCGTCATCACTTGTCATGTGCCAACCACCAGAAACAAAAGTGGATAGCAGCACAACTACCATCACCACTACAGTTACAGAGACAACTGAAGTTCAAAACTTCCATGGAATCAGAAAGGATGTCACTGCCAATGAGTTGCTTGAATCAAAAATCATCAATGAGGACCTCTACAAAAATCTTACTGCTGGAAAAGTCACAGTGACAGAAGTAAGTGAAATGGACTCAGTACGTAAGTACTTAAAGGGAACTAACAGCATTGCAGGAGTGTACCTGCAGTCCACCAAAGAGACCCTGAGTATATATGAAGCCAAAAGCAAAGGCCTGCTAACTCCTGGTACTTCTCTGGTTCTGCTGGAAGCACAAGCTGCCACTGGCTTTGTTATCGACCCAGTAAACAACAAGAGACTTTCTGTAGAGGAAGCTGTGGCTCAAAGAGTGGTTGGCAGTGAGTGGAAAAATAAACTGCTTTCAGCAGAAAGGGCTGTTACAGGATACAGAGATCCCCACACTGGAAACACAATTTCGTTGTTCCAAGCCTTGAAAAAAGATCTTATTGTGAAAGATCATGGAATTCGTCTCCTTGAAGCGCAAATTGCCACAGGAGGCATCATTGACCCAGTGCACAGTCACAGAGTGCCTGTTCAGGTAGCATATGCAAGAGGTTACTTTGATGAAGAAATGAATAAGATACTGTCTGACCCAGATGATGACACCAAGGGCTTCTTTGACCCCAACACCCAAGAGAACCTCACCTATCTTCAGCTGGTAGAGAGGTGTGTCACAGATCCCATCACAGGCCTTAGCTTACTGGTGATTGCAAAGAAAGGCGAGTTTTATTTCTTTGTTGATGAGGCAACAAAACTCATTTTGAAATCTACAATGACAACCAGAGCAGGAGGGAAATACCATGGCACATCAGTGTCTCTGTGGGATCTGCTCTACTCCAAATACATCACTGAGGAGAAGAGGAGAGAGCTCGTGCAACAGTACAAGTCTGGATCTATCACAGTTGAACGCTTCTTGGAAATTATCCTGACAATCATTCAGCAGCAGACCACAACAACCTCACCGTCATCACTTGTCATGTGCCAACCACCAGAAACAAAAGTGGATAGCAGCACAACTACCATCACCACTACAGTTACAGAGACAACTGAAGTTCAAAACTTCCATGGAATCAGAAAGGATGTCACTGCCAATGAGTTGCTTGAATCAAAAATCATCAATGAGGACCTCTACAAAAATCTTACTGCTGGAAAAGTCACAGTGACAGAAGTAAGTGAAATGGACTCAGTACGTAAGTACTTAAAGGGAACTAACAGCATTGCAGGAGTGTACCTGCAGTCCACCAAAGAGACCCTGAGTATATATGAAGCCAAAAGCAAAGGCCTGCTAACTCCTGGTACTTCTCTGGTTCTGCTGGAAGCACAAGCTGCCACTGGCTTTGTTATCGACCCAGTAAACAACAAGAGACTTTCTGTAGAGGAAGCTGTGGCTCAAAGAGTGGTTGGCAGTGAGTGGAAAAATAAACTGCTTTCAGCAGAAAGGGCTGTTACAGGATACAGAGATCCCACAACGGAAACACAATTTCGTTGTTCCAAGCCTTGAAAAAAGATCTTATTGTGAAAGATCATGGAATTCGTCTCCTTGAAGCGCAAATTGCCACAGGAGGCATCATTGACCCAGTGCACAGTCACAGAGTGCCTGTTCAGGTAGCATATGCAAGAGGTTACTTTGATGAAGAAATGAATAAGATACTGTCTGACCCAGATGATGACACCAAGGGCTTCTTTGACCCCAACACCCAAGAGAACCTCACCTATCTTCAGCTGGTAGAGAGGTGTGTCACAGATCCCATCACAGGCCTTAGCTTACTGGTGATTGCAAAGAAAGGCGAGTTTTATTTCTTTGTTGATGAGGCAACAAAACTCATTTTGAAATCTACAATGACAACCAGAGCAGGAGGGAAATACCATGGCACATCAGTGTCTCTGTGGGATCTGCTCTACTCCAAATACATCACTGAGGAGAAGAGGAGAGAGCTCGTGCAACAGTACAAGTCTGGATCTATCACAGTTGAACGCTTCTTGGAAATTATCCTGACAATCATTCAGCAGCAGACCACAACAACCTCACCGTCATCACTTGTCATGTGCCAACCACCAGAAACAAAAGTGGATAGCAGCACAACTACCATCACCACTACAGTTACAGAGACAACTGAAGTTCAAAACTTCCATGGAATCAGAAAGGATGTCACTGCCAATGAGTTGCTTGAATCAAAAATCATCAATGAGGACCTCTACAAAAATCTTACTGCTGGAAAAGTCACAGTGACAGAAGTAAGTGAAATGGACTCAGTACGTAAGTACTTAAAGGGAACTAACAGCATTGCAGGAGTGTACCTGCAGTCCACCAAAGAGACCCTGAGTATATATGAAGCCAAAAGCAAAGGCCTGCTAACTCCTGGTACTTCTCTGGTTCTGCTGGAAGCACAAGCTGCCACTGGCTTTGTTATCGACCCAGTAAACAACAAGAGACTTTCTGTAGAGGAAGCTGTGGCTCAAAGAGTGGTTGGCAGTGAGTGGAAAAATAAACTGCTTTCAGCAGAAAGGGCTGTTACAGGGATACAGAGATCCCCACACTGGAAACACAATTTCGTTGTTCCAAGCCTTGAAAAAAGATCTTATTGTGAAAGATCATGGAATTCGTCTCCTTGAAGCGCAAATTGCCACAGGAGGCATCATTGACCCAGTGCACAGTCACAGAGTGCCTGTTCAGGTAGCATATGCAAGAGGTTACTTTGATGAAGAAATGAATAAGATACTGTCTGACCCAGATGATGACACCAAGGGCTTCTTTGACCCCAACACCCAAGAGAACCTCACCTATCTTCAGCTGGTAGAGAGGTGTGTCACAGATCCCATCACAGGCCTTAGCTTACTGGTGATTGCAAAGAAAGGCGAGTTTTATTTCTTTGTTGATGAGGCAACAAAACTCATTTTGAAATCTACAATGACAACCAGAGCAGGAGGGAAATACCATGGCACATCAGTGTCTCTGTGGGATCTGCTCTACTCCAAATACATCACTGAGGAGAAGAGGAGAGAGCTCGTGCAACAGTACAAGTCTGGATCTATCACAGTTGAACGCTTCTTGGAAATTATCCTGACAATCATTCAGCAGCAGACCACAACAACCTCACCGTCATCACTTGTCATGTGCCAACCACCAGAAACAAAAGTGGATAGCAGCACAACTACCATCACCACTACAGTTACAGAGACAACTGAAGTTCAAAACTTCCATGGAATCAGAAAGGATGTCACTGCCAATGAGTTGCTTGAATCAAAAATCATCAATGAGGACCTCTACAAAAATCTTACTGCTGGAAAAGTCACAGTGACAGAAGTAAGTGAAATGGACTCAGTACGTAAGTACTTAAAGGGAACTAACAGCATTGCAGGAGTGTACCTGCAGTCCACCAAAGAGACCCTGAGTATATATGAAGCCAAAAGCAAAGGCCTGCTAACTCCTGGTACTTCTCTGGTTCTGCTGGAAGCACAAGCTGCCACTGGCTTTGTTATCGACCCAGTAAACAACAAGAGACTTTCTGTAGAGGAAGCTGTGGCTCAAAGAGTGGTTGGCAGTGAGTGGAAAAATAAACTGCTTTCAGCAGAAAGGGCTGTTACAGGATACAGAGATCCCCACACTGGAAACACAATTTCGTTGTTCCAAGCCTTGAAAAAAGATCTTATTGTGAAAGATCATGGAATTCGTCTCCTTGAAGCGCAAATTGCCACAGGAGGCATCATTGACCCAGTGCACAGTCACAGAGTGCCTGTTCAGGTAGCATATGCAAGAGGTTACTTTGATGAAGAAATGAATAAGATACTGTCTGACCCAGATGATGACACCAAGGGCTTCTTTGACCCCAACACCCAAGAGAACCTCACCTATCTTCAGCTGGTAGAGAGGTGTGTCACAGATCCCATCACAGGCCTTAGCTTACTGGTGATTGCAAAGAAAGGCGAGTTTTATTTCTTTGTTGATGAGGCAACAAAACTCATTTTGAAATCTACAATGACAACCAGAGCAGGAGGGAAATACCATGGCACATCAGTGTCTCTGTGGGATCTGCTCTACTCCAAATACATCACTGAGGAGAAGAGGAGAGAGCTCGTGCAACAGTACAAGTCTGGATCTATCACAGTTGAACGCTTCTTGGAAATTATCCTGACAATCATTCAGCAGCAGACCACAACAACCTCACCGTCATCACTTGTCATGTGCCAACCACCAGAAACAAAAGTGGATAGCAGCACAACTACCATCACCACTACAGTTACAGAGACAACTGAAGTTCAAAACTTCCATGGAATCAGAAAGGATGTCACTGCCAATGAGTTGCTTGAATCAAAAATCATCAATGAGGACCTCTACAAAAATCTTACTGCTGGAAAAGTCACAGTGACAGAAGTAAGTGAAATGGACTCAGTACGTAAGTACTTAAAGGGAACTAACAGCATTGCAGGAGTGTACCTGCAGTCCACCAAAGAGACCCTGAGTATATATGAAGCCAAAAGCAAAGGCCTGCTAACTCCTGGTACTTCTCTGGTTCTGCTGGAAGCACAAGCTGCCACTGGCTTTGTTATCGACCCAGTAAACAACAAGAGACTTTCTGTAGAGGAAGCTGTGGCTCAAAGAGTGGTTGGCAGTGAGTGGAAAAATAAACTGCTTTCAGCAGAAAGGGCTGTTACAGGATACAGAGATCCCCACACTGGAAACACAATTTCGTTGTTCCAAGCCTTGAAAAAAGATCTTATTGTGAAAGATCATGGAATTCGTCTCCTTGAAGCGCAAATTGCCACAGGAGGCATCATTGACCCAGTGCACAGTCACAGAGTGCCTGTTCAGGTAGCATATGCAAGAGGTTACTTTGATGAAGAAATGAATAAGATACTGTCTGACCCAGATGATGACACCAAGGGCTTCTTTGACCCCAACACCCAAGAGAACCTCACCTATCTTCAGCTGGTAGAGAGGTGTGTCACAGATCCCATCACAGGCCTTAGCTTACTGGTGATTGCAAAGAAAGGCGAGTTTTATTTCTTTGTTGATGAGGCAACAAAACTCATTTTGAAATCTACAATGACAACCAGAGCAGGAGGGAAATACCATGGCACATCAGTGTCTCTGTGGGATCTGCTCTACTCCAAATACATCACTGAGGAGAAGAGGAGAGAGCTCGTGCAACAGTACAAGTCTGGATCTATCACAGTTGAACGCTTCTTGGAAATTATCCTGACAATCATTCAGCAGCAGACCACAACAACCTCACCGTCATCACTTGTCATGTGCCAACCACCAGAAACAAAAGTGGATAGCAGCACAACTACCATCACCACTACAGTTACAGAGACAACTGAAGTTCAAAACTTCCATGGAATCAGAAAGGATGTCACTGCCAATGAGTTGCTTGAATCAAAAATCATCAATGAGGACCTCTACAAAAATCTTACTGCTGGAAAAGTCACAGTGACAGAAGTAAGTGAAATGGACTCAGTACGTAAGTACTTAAAGGGAACTAACAGCATTGCAGGAGTGTACCTGCAGTCCACCAAAGAGACCCTGAGTATATATGAAGCCAAAAGCAAAGGCCTGCTAACTCCTGGTACTTCTCTGGTTCTGCTGGAAGCACAAGCTGCCACTGGCTTTGTTATCGACCCAGTAAACAACAAGAGACTTTCTGTAGAGGAAGCTGTGGCTCAAAGAGTGGTTGGCAGTGAGTGGAAAAATAAACTGCTTTCAGCAGAAAGGGCTGTTACAGGATACAGAGATCCCCACACTGGAAACACAATTTCGTTGTTCCAAGCCTTGAAAAAAGATCTTATTGTGAAAGATCATGGAATTCGTCTCCTTGAAGCGCAAATTGCCACAGGAGGCATCATTGACCCAGTGCACAGTCACAGAGTGCCTGTTCAGGTAGCATATGCAAGAGGTTACTTTGATGAAGAAATGAATAAGATACTGTCTGACCCAGATGATGACACCAAGGGCTTCTTTGACCCCAACACCCAAGAGAACCTCACCTATCTTCAGCTGGTAGAGAGGTGTGTCACAGATCCCATCACAGGCCTTAGCTTACTGGTGATTGCAAAGAAAGGCGAGTTTTATTTCTTTGTTGATGAGGCAACAAAACTCATTTTGAAATCTACAATGACAACCAGAGCAGGAGGGAAATACCATGGCACATCAGTGTCTCTGTGGGATCTGCTCTACTCCAAATACATCACTGAGGAGAAGAGGAGAGAGCTCGTGCAACAGTACAAGTCTGGATCTATCACAGTTGAACGCTTCTTGGAAATTATCCTGACAATCATTCAGCAGCAGACCACAACAACCTCACCGTCATCACTTGTCATGTGCCAACCACCAGAAACAAAAGTGGATAGCAGCACAACTACCATCACCACTACAGTTACAGAGACAACTGAAGTTCAAAACTTCCATGGAATCAGAAAGGATGTCACTGCCAATGAGTTGCTTGAATCAAAAATCATCAATGAGGACCTCTACAAAAATCTTACTGCTGGAAAAGTCACAGTGACAGAAGTAAGTGAAATGGACTCAGTACGTAAGTACTTAAAGGGAACTAACAGCATTGCAGGAGTGTACCTGCAGTCCACCAAAGAGACCCTGAGTATATATGAAGCCAAAAGCAAAGGCCTGCTAACTCCTGGTACTTCTCTGGTTCTGCTGGAAGCACAAGCTGCCACTGGCTTTGTTATCGACCCAGTAAACAACAAGAGACTTTCTGTAGAGGAAGCTGTGGCTCAAAGAGTGGTTGGCAGTGAGTGGAAAAATAAACTGCTTTCAGCAGAAAGGGCTGTTACAGGATACAGAGATCCCCACACTGGAAACACAATTTCGTTGTTCCAAGCCTTGAAAAAAGATCTTATTGTGAAAGATCATGGAATTCGTCTCCTTGAAGCGCAAATTGCCACAGGAGGCATCATTGACCCAGTGCACAGTCACAGAGTGCCTGTTCAGGTAGCATATGCAAGAGGTTACTTTGATGAAGAAATGAATAAGATACTGTCTGACCCAGATGATGACACCAAGGGCTTCTTTGACCCCAACACCCAAGAGAACCTCACCTATCTTCAGCTGGTAGAGAGGTGTGTCACAGATCCCATCACAGGCCTTAGCTTACTGGTGATTGCAAAGAAAGGCGAGTTTTATTTCTTTGTTGATGAGGCAACAAAACTCATTTTGAAATCTACAATGACAACCAGAGCAGGAGGGAAATACCATGGCACATCAGTGTCTCTGTGGGATCTGCTCTACTCCAAATACATCACTGAGGAGAAGAGGAGAGAGCTCGTGCAACAGTACAAGTCTGGATCTATCACAGTTGAACGCTTCTTGGAAATTATCCTGACAATCATTCAGCAGCAGACCACAACAACCTCACCGTCATCACTTGTCATGTGCCAACCACCAGAAACAAAAGTGGATAGCAGCACAACTACCATCACCACTACAGTTACAGAGACAACTGAAGTTCAAAACTTCCATGGAATCAGAAAGGATGTCACTGCCAATGAGTTGCTTGAATCAAAAATCATCAATGAGGACCTCTACAAAAATCTTACTGCTGGAAAAGTCACAGTGACAGAAGTAAGTGAAATGGACTCAGTACGTAAGTACTTAAAGGGAACTAACAGCATTGCAGGAGTGTACCTGCAGTCCACCAAAGAGACCCTGAGTATATATGAAGCCAAAAGCAAAGGCCTGCTAACTCCTGGTACTTCTCTGGTTCTGCTGGAAGCACAAGCTGCCACTGGCTTTGTTATCGACCCAGTAAACAACAAGAGACTTTCTGTAGAAGAAGCTGTGGCTCAAAGAGTGGTTGGCAGTGAGTGGAAAAATAAACTGCTTTCAGCAGAAAGGGCTGTTACAGGATACAGAGATCCCCACACTGGAAACACAATTTCGTTGTTCCAAGCCTTGAAAAAAGATCTTATTGTCAAAGATCATGGAATTCGTCTCCTTGAAGCACAAATTGCTACAGGAGGCATAATTGACCCAGTGCACAGTCACAGAGTGCCTGTTCAGGTAGCATATACAAGAGGTTACTTTGATGAAGAAATGAACAAGATTCTGTCTGACGCTAATGATGACACCAAGGGCTTCTTTGACCCAAACACAAAAGAGAACCTCACCTATCTTCAGCTGGTTGAGAGGTGTGTCACAGATCCCATCACAGGCCTTAGCTTACTCCCCTTGCACAGGTGAAGGAAAGGAAACCTTTCTGGAAGTATTAACTCTTGAGTTTTATTTTTAACCTTCAGTTTACTCAGAATTGCAGTTAGTACAATCTGCTTGTTACAAATCATTTTACTGCCAGTTATTTTTAATAGGCATGTAAGGTTGTCCTTAAAGACATCTGAGGAGAAAGATACATGTATACTGTACTGTGCGGAATAATATGTTTTTCAAGATTGAGAAAGAGCCCCCCCAAAAAAAAAAAGAATTTAAGTACAACATACATATGAACTTGTATGTTCGTTACAGCATACTTGATTAGATATGTGAAATATCTGCTGTAAAAAAGCCAGCTGGCCTTATGAGTCAACTCTGAAAAGTACACTATGTATTTTTTGCCTTTTTCTTGTTTTCAGTCACTTTATAATTACCTAATTCTGATCTCCTCTGACAACATACATGGCAGTACAATAACTGCATGTTGGTTTTGCAATACTTCCCCGTTTTAATGTTTTTCATGTTATTTGTGGTGTCTAAAGATTGGATTGATTTTACATTGATGTAACAGCATACATTTACCTGGCCTGTACAAACAGGATTCAGTTATGTTTTATAACATGCAGGCAAAGCTTTCCAAAGTAAACTATGCATTGCTTTAACCTCACTTGGAGGCCGGCCATACACTTGATTTTTTTTGTGCTATTGTAAAACCTTTTGTGCAAACTGTTGTGTGTGGCCCAATAAAGAAGTGAAATATAAGTACTAGATCTTGTCTTTCTTTTAGCAATTTTGTATGAACATCTTGACATTTTGGGAACTATTATTAGTTCAGTACAACACATACTGTTAAATCATTTCCTGGTTGAAGATTCCTCACATGGGTTCGACAACTTTTAGAGCACTTAAACACCCATATAATACTTCCTGTTCAAAAACAGTAAAGCAAATCAAATGCAAACATTTGTCATTTCAAAGAGTGTGAAACACAGTCTCTCACTTGAAACACCTGAATGAATGTCCTCGACAACTGTATGCAGCAGACCACATTTGGCAAATTTAGCTTGCGTGTACAGCACTCTCTAGTGGAAAGAAAATATAAAACAAACATTTAATGACATGTTTAACATTTATTTTTAATGTCAAATATTTCTTGATTTTTTTTGTCTGGAATGATTGTAACCTGGTGCAAAATGTGTATAAATATAAAAAAAGAGTCAAATATATCAAAGAAATCCAGGTATACACAACTGGATGCCCTTGTAGGAGAACATTTGAGGTGACTATAAATGTATTCAAATCCAACATGTCAATGTCACCCCTTAAATCTACATGTAGACAGTGATCTTACCTTTTATTAATTGACATTAATGCAACAGGCTTTGTCACTGGATTCCAAACCCTTGCTTTCTAGCACGATAAGAAGGGTTTTTGCATGAACTGTCTGTTTTGTGTGAACAGTTTTCATATAAAACATTTACAAAAAGACCTGTGAGTAAAATATCTACATACTTAAACAACATAATCCACAAAGAGGTGTGTTTTAAGACATGCACGTATGCCTGAAACCATTTCTGGAACCAAATGAATATGAATATTGACTACTCCAATTTGTCCAGCAGCAGGCGAATGTCTTCTTGGCCACGGTAAATTCTTTTCATTCCCCTTGGAAGATAACGGCAGGATGAAAGGTTGAGGTAGCTAAGAGCAGTCATCTGGCCAATGACTGGCCTGCAAAATAAAGTACACATACCAATTCATTTGTTGTGAAATCCTTGAAAAGATAGTGATAATTGTAAACTTGCAGTACTCAGAATTTACAAATGTGAATGCTTGATTCAGTTCTGCAAGCCTGCAGATTGTCTTTTAAAAAGGTCAAGTTTATAGTTGATTTGACTGGTAGAGTTAAGATTAAAAACTATACATTGAGTACCTGAGGGCAGGTGGTGTGATCTTGGTCCCACTCAGGTTTAGTGAACGCAGGGTATCTGCCTCTGTGGCCTGAGCAAGGTGACTCATCGCTATTTCCAAGTCCTCCTCTGTGAAGAGCTGATTTGCGATGTCAAGCTGTTGCAGTGTTCGACTCCATTTCTGGGTCACCATGTGGAGCCCCTTTTTAGGTGATGACAACGTAACATTGCTGTTGAAATACTGTCCCCAGAACAGACATTCAAGCTCTGCCAAATCACAACAAAGGAAGGTAGCGTTAATTAATAAATGGGTTTTTAATGCAAATTCAGATCACTGATATTGTGAACATTATTTTTTAATAACTATACATTTGTACAAGAGTTCAAAGGGTATTCAGTATGAAAAGCAGAGCAAAAGTAAGTATTTCTATGACCTCAATAAATGTTCAGGTCATTGTGGATTATATATAAAAATACCATACTAAGCGTTTCAGTACTGTATGTGCCCCATATTAGGTCCCATTTTATAAATCATACTTAAGTAACTTAATAACCCCAAATTGACCGTAAGGTAAAGTATAGATTGCATGAGTTAGGCCTACCAAGACAGGGTAGTGTTGCGAGACCGAATGGTGTGATTCGAGAACAGCCTCGCAGGTCCAACACCCGCAGCCTGGCGGAGCCAAAGAGGATGTCCCACAAATCTTTGTCGGTCATGTAGGAATAAGAGGTGGTTGCGATACACAGCTCTTCCAATAACGGGAAGCCTAATGTTGAATCTGCACCATTACGCATCATCTTATGCAGTGGTCTGACATTCAGCATCCGGAAGGTCTGATGGGAAGTCGAATAGATGTAGAATAGATGACCAAGTTTCATGGGTAAACGCGGTGCCCACACAGTATACGGATTCATCATGCACTGACACGCAACACGGAAAGTGTGAAATGTATCACTGACAATAGACAAGATAGAATTTAGGGCTGCAATTAGCAAGTGTTCTTAACGATTAAGCTGCCCATTATTTAATAAATGAATCATGTGCTTATAAAAATGTCAGAAAATTGGGAAATATGTCCATTATATTTGCCAGAGCTCAAGGAGACAGCACTTTTGTTTTGTCCCTCCCAACAGTCCAAAACCCAAAGACATTCAGTTTACAGTGATATATGACAAAGTAATACTAACTAAGTCAAACTAATTACCAATAAATTTCAAGTCGCAATTCATTTTCTGTGGATCAACTAAGCGATTGATCGTTTCAGCTCTTAAAGCATTACACTTCATATGTACACAAGAGCTTCAAAATGTATTATTTATGATGGTCAGTTTTTTCATTTAGCAGTGATCAGGGAAACTACAGAGCCCGATACATTAAACATAATATAATATCCATCGCAATTCAGTCACATTTACATATAGTCACATTGGCATAGAGAAGTGAAATAATAGTTTATATTAGAAATATTAGTTTTTTACCTTCAGTTTAGGGCATGCCATCTGTAGTGCCTGGATGCAAATGGGAAGTTCACAGCCTTTACTGTCCAGCTTTGTGTTGACCTCCAACAACTCCAAATCAGGACAGTTTCCCTTCTGAAAAGACAAATATGATATGTTGAGAGTACCAAGTTTATCTGTCCTCCATAGCTTGGGCTGTGTGTAATGCATGCAAAAAAGGAGGGGGGTGGGGTGCTTACAGTGATGGCAGTCAGCAGTCTGTCATTCTTTAGTCCATGAGTGAACAAAATTTGCTTGATCTGGATCCCATGATTTTCAAGGTACTCCAGGAGTCCCTCAACCTGAAACTACAACAAACACAAGTTTTCTACAAATTTACTATTCAATATGTAACCAAGCAGGTGGTAAATGAACCCCTGCTATGAGTCGCTGGCTGTGACTGGTGTACCAAATTGGACAATAACGATCCATAATTTAGTGATCCTATTCTATACATCGATATATTTTAGGATGCATCCAATAACAACAACTTTTTTTTTTTACGGTGAAACCTATACAATAACTGATCTGGTTGGAAATGTACCTCTGAATACTGGAGATCCATGCTGTGCAGAGACCGGCTGTGCAGACCAAGGCTGTGGAAGGCTGTCGCTGTCAGGCCTGTACAGTAGGAGAGCTTGAGGGAGTGAAGCTGAGGGCAGAACTGCGACACAACCTAAATTTGATCACAGCATATTCCGGAAAAAACACATGGCAAATGTAAAATGGGTTGATAAAAACGGCAACCTATAATTTATCACACAAACTTCAGTGTAAAAAAAAAAAAAAAAAAAAAAAAAGTAGAACAAGAATGGTTCTCTTATTTTAGAGCAAAACTCTAGTTTGAAAGTCTTCAGCACTCAACTAGCAATTACTTTCATTATTGATTCATCTGCTGATGCGATGGTAATGTATTCAAATTGTCAAACACCCCAACTTTATTGTCATATATGACAAATAATAGAATCAAGTCCTCACATTTCAGAAAATAGAACCAGCAAGTATTTGGCATTTTTGGATGAAAAATAACAAAAACAATAAAATCATTATCACAATAGTTGCCTAATTAATTTTCCATCCGGATGGTTAATTGATTAAGTTTTTGTGTTCAGAAGCTTATAAAACAATAGTTAAAAAAACAGACAGATATCTAATCTTGATGACTTACCTCTACTGCATAGGTAACATTCTTTGTCCAGTGATAGAGAGAGAAGTCTCGTAGCTGAGAGAATCTAGAGAACAAGCACAGTTTATTATTTATTTTGCAAGATATATATATATATATAAAAAAAAAAAACTCAAGACATCTAAGCACAAATTTAATCACAGTTCGCATAATGTACTGTATATGTAAAAACCTCATCATAAAACTAATAACACAGACCTGTTCTGTGCCAGCCAGTTAAAAGTGTCCTTAATTTTCTTCTCAGTTTTAGGTAGCTGGGTTTTCCCTGGTGCAATCCAGCAGTGACCCACAGTCACTTTACGCCACAGGGCCGGACTGCAGGCAGCAGCGTTCCACAGACGACAAACTCTGCCCACCCTACACCAGAAACACAGAAGTAAAACATTTATTTGGTTTGGAGTGGAATGTATGGCTCCCAAATAACGCAGTGCTTCAGCTGGATGATATCATCATTACATAATGATACTTCTAATATCATACATATTATTTTCATTAATAACTGAAATTAAATGTGAATATTTGTTGTTTTTATTGGTCTTCTATGGTAGTAATTTGAATGCGTTAGGGTTATGGACTGATGCTCGGACAAAACTGCCTCTTCAGGCTAATTTTAAGACGTCAAATTGAGCTCTGTGAAATTGTGATGGCCATTGTTTGCTATGTTTTTGCATTTAATGGCCCAAATGATTAACGGCAACAAAACAGTCTGCGGTTTAAACTTCTGTGAAAATAATCGCTATTCACAGTTTTAATCATGATATAGCAAATGAACACACAATCATTTCTAGAATAATGAAATTGATGTTGAATTCAATAAAAGGTGTCAAACTATTATGCATTTAAACAGACAAAACTCTTCCCATGTATACATGTATTTTGCGAGAGTTTAAATACAATTTTAGAATCATTAATTTGGACAACATCATTTTGTAAAGCTATAACAGTTTCCACTGAAAGTCGACGAACGATAATATTGAAATAAAGGATCTTCGAGTCTGATACGCTACATCTCAATCAGGTCATAGTATAAATGTTGGATATTTAAGTATACACTAAGCTACTGTACACAATCACATGTGATTATTACCTGCATAGGAATGGTACAGCCCCATCTTGGACAACCACCATCTGAAAAATACTGATTAGCACCTCCTCAGGAAGACTTTGACCCCATCTGTGATCTGTTGCGTTCTGCAGCACAAACAAATTAGTATCCTCTTTTTCCTTGGCAACTGGATTATTTGTCAGTTTAGGCTTGGCACGGACTGTCTTTTTTTTCTTCATCTGATTAGCTTTTAATTTTACTTTAGTCAGCTTCTTCTTTTTGCTTCCCTTCTTCGGGGGAGTCCAGGCTGAACCATCATACTGAGAAGTAGAACTTGATATGACAAGAAGCATATCTTCCCCTTGATGGACAGTGTAGCCAAGCTGGGCAGGCCTGGAGACTCTGGCCTTTTTATGCTTCTTGGCTTTTGCATTTGCAGGCTTACCAGTGGTCCTCTTAAAAGAAGCCTTTTTTGGCTTTGGTCCATCTTCTCCTTGACCTGATGTATTTGATGTGCTTGGTGCAGTGTCTTCTCTTTTTTCACTGTGGGCTGAAGCCTCTGCTTCATGGGAATCCATCGTGTGCTGCTAACTTGTCTTGATCGCAAACTTCATTCAAAGAAAACCAGAAGTTGGCTGAGAGGTGGCATAAAGGCATCTGAAAAAAGAATCACAAAAAATCAGTCTGTATCTCTGTGGGTGATTTATTGTGGATAATAATATCAGGTACACATCATGTCATGCAGCAGAGTGGATGGGGAGAAAGTAAATACAACAAAATAACTCGTAAGATCAATCATATCTAGTGTCTTACTTACAGTACACCAAAAATCTACATTAATACTTAAATATCATGCTAATGTCACATTGTGACTGAAATACAGATTGTTTTGAAGTATATTGTGTAGAAGACTGAGCTACAGGAGATGGTACAGAATCCTGCACTGCACATCATTTCTTACTTTTTCCCCTTCAAATTAGTTGAGCTGCTCTTCAATCTTTCCAAGTACCCCCCTGGCAACAGCACAATTACCACCATGTACCCCTGGTTGGGAATCACTGCTCTACGATAGTGTAACTACAATAAAAGTCATCGTTTCAAAAAATGTTTTCTATCTGAAAGCTGCGTGCGCATCCTCAATTGTTTGTAAACGGAAGACCAGACAGTCTCATCATGGATTGTATAAAGTGAGAGAAAAAGACTATCGAATAATTAACATCAACTATTGAACAACGTTTTTTGTGGCGCTAAATACAAACTAAGCATTTGCACAACACATCATCAATGGCAACGTAGATTTGTTTGCAAGCTAAATGAATCAAATTGTCTTAGCTAACTAAGCTAGCTAAGGTTAACATTTTTCTCATACAATTAACTTACGTTAACGCTAGTTAGTTAACGGGTCGCCATGTAACATAACGCCACAGAACATTGGCATAACAACTGTTTCTGCGTTGACAAATAATATTATTAACAGAAATATCTTCTGAAATAAAAAAGGTATTTCGTTGCTATTTTGCGTTACCTGCTGCTAGTACACCAAAACGAATGGCAACCTCCAACCTTAGTAGTAGACCCACAATGCATTTCACATACCCTCTGTGATTGGTGGAGACCTCGACAACAGCCCGCCTTCTGTAAAACTATCCAATCACCGAACAGAGCCCACTGTTTAGAGTCCACCGCGCTTTGTTGTGAGGTTGAGAAACGAAGAAGAATCACGGCGGTGTAACGTTAGTTACTGGGTAAGAGAGTACGGTTTAAATGCTACCGTTTGTACATTTGAAATTATTTGTAAATGCTACAGCATGCAGTACAGCGCTTCTGATCTGGCATTTTTCACGGATTATTGTAGTACAGTAAACTATTTCCTGCAGGCAAAGTTTCTGCTAACACTAGCAAATTGCTCACAAAGCTAACATTAGCATGCAGGGGAAAGTTAGTGCACTCGTTTGCAGATGCAGCTATAATGCTTGTATTCTCTGCTCACAGTTAGAGCCAGTAAACCGCAGACATCGTCTTAGTGTTGTTATTTATATCAGAATTGTATGGGAAAGAATACTTAGAAGTCTTATTCTTCCATTGGGCGAGCGATTTCCTGCATGGATTGGAGCCCCAACTCCCACAAGGTTGAACAAAATAACACAGTGTGCACTAATTTTACAGTTGATTAGTGAATGTTATTCCTTTCTCATAAATAATGCACTCCAATACAACGTCCCTGCAATAAACCCCAAGGAAATAATGTTCAGGTTTTGTAGAAACTGTTTTGGTGGCTCTAGTCTGTGGTGCTGTTTTGTGATATGATGTGAGGCGTTTGTTGATATTTAGTCCACTCTGTATCAATAAGAGTAGGCTTAGTGTTAGTAATACCTTAGTACAACATAATACAATTCAACACCACCACCTAAACCATTGGAATGAGTAAAATGTTGTTTGTTTACATCTCATTGTCTTTTTCAGGATAGGAGTTACTTTTCCTACAGAGCTTCAGTATCCTAGTAGAGCTATTCAAGGAGAGGTGTTTTTCTGCAGGGGGGCATTCTACAGGACAACACTGAAAGTATGACAATTATGTTCTGTTTCATGTCCTTACTCATTCAGGGGCACATTATGAAACGCTGACTGAAAATAATAAGTACATGTTTATTACTTGTTGCTAGTGTCATGATGCAATTTTGCCTAACTTTATCATCTTTCCATTGTGATGGATTGATACACTTGTAGTATTAGCGTTCAGATTTGTTTACTCTGCTTGTCAGGATTGAATGAGGGTAAATGAACCCAAAGGCATGGCAAACTGATACAAACAATAGCTATAATGAACTGTAATAAATAGAAAACAGCCATAGTGTGATGGTGGACATTATGAAACAAGTCATAATTCAACTGTGCACTCAAACTGTACAATCATACTGTATACAATGATATCCCCTTCTTTAAGTGGTTATTCTTCTAGATCAGGGATCACCAACCTTTTAGAAACTGAGAGCTACTTCATGGGTACTGAGTCATACGAAGGGCTACCAGTTTGATACGCTCTTCTGAAATAACAAATTGGCTCAGTTTGCCTTTAGTTATATATGATTATTAATGATAGTCATCTATGTGAAGACACTGATCACGTTAATGATTTCTCATTATCAATAATTATCAACAATGACTTAACACGGTGGGAAACAGATAATATCAATATTCAATTTTCATTCTACTCATGTGGTCCTTGGGGGCTACCTGGTGCCCACAGGCACTGTGTTGGTGACCCCTGTTCTAGATGCGGAGGATTGCAACTTTTTTTTACTGTCTCTTTTTTAAAACAGCACTCAATGGAGGAGAGCCAAGATTTCTCCCTTTGTGGTAAAGCAGCTGTAGCTGAAAATAATTTGAGTAAGTAAAATGGCCATGTACTAAAGCTGTTATTCTGATGACTATGACCTAAATCTCTATATAATGCATGTATTACTAAACAGTTTTCCAGCAATTAACTAATTGTGTTTTTATAGCATAATCATTACATTACATGTCATTTAGCTGACGCTTTTATCCAAAGCGACTTACAATTGCTATATATGTCAGAGGTCACACGCCTCTGGAGCAACTAGGGGTTAAGTGTCTTGCTCAGGGACACATTGGTTGATGTATCGCAGTGGGAATCGAACCCAGGTCTCCCACACCAAAGGCATGTGTCATATCCACTGCGCCATCACCAACCCACCATAATCCCCATACTTTGCATCTTCGGTGGTTACATTGCCATTCATCAGAAAGCACAAATAAATACATGTAATCCAGTTCAATCACAGGTTTCCCTTAAGCAATTCCCACCTCCACCTAGCCTTTCATTAAAAATTGCAACCTCGCCTCTTTGTCAAGCACTACTTTCTTCTCACTTGCCACCTTTTCTGTTTTTTAGGAGATGAGTACTATTGGAAGCTCGTTGCGGACTTCATTGGTGCTCAATCGGGAGAAGGACTGGAACTGGAAAATGCACCATGCAAGAACAGAGTTTTGATTCAAGTAGGACTTATGAGAGAGGAAAATAATTTTCCATGGCTTGCCGTTTTAGATTGGCTCAAGAAAACTTTCCCCAGTCATCAGTCAGCTGACTTCCGTCGTTTGATTGAAAGAGGCATCGCGACAACCTTGAGTCTGGGAAGTATTGCGAGGCGGACTTTCCTGGAATCAGACGTCAACTTTAACTTTGTTGGCCCAATATGTGATAGCATCGGAGTTGAACGACAACATCTTTTAGAAATGAGGGATTTTTCAGAGCGAGCGCAGTCAATTGAAGTCACAAATGGATTGATTCTCGAGTTATGCAACTTTGTCACCAGGGAGCGAATTGCGCCAGTTGTTCTAGTTACTTGGCTTATAAACTTCAACCCTGAGTTTTGTAAGAATGGGGACATTCAAAAGGCATATAAAGTCCTTAGAACCAAGATAAAAAAGTTAAAACAGTATTGCCGCAATTATGAAACAAGGAGTCACAGGAGAAATGCAGCGATGGAAAATGTGCTTCAAAGTCCATTTGAACTGGTGCGGAAAAAAATGCCAAGATTAATTGCGAAGAAACGCATTAAAAAAGACGACACAATACATTACGAAAAAGTTACAATCAAGCAGGAGTACGAGAGCTATGAAATCATGCAAGATGAGGAGTCTGAGATGAACAGACTGAAAGATGTCTCTATGCGCGATGAAAGCGATGAGGATTTAGACGAGTCCATCAGTGAAGACGAAACCTCAGATAACAAACAAGAGGCTCTGACCCTACTTGACATTGCAATGGTGTCTGTCCAAAAGATGTCAAGTGTGTACGGTGGAAAAAACGAAGCATGCAAGCAAGTTTGCTTAGATCTCCTCAAAAATCAGTATGCTCTAACATGCAGGGAGCATCCAGCCATGTCGGAATTTGAGAGAAAACTCGACACATACAGTGAAGACATTTCACTTGTTTATCCTGCGGTGTTTTTAAACTGCAACGCCAACTTCCTCGTTGACATGCATGATGCCGTGGAGAAGCAGATCATGAACTTTGAAAGAGAGATCATTCTGTCGATGGGAGAGAAACTGGGCCGCGACAAGCTTCCAAAGTTCAAGAACTTTGTGAATTTGTCAGAGAGCGCCACTTCACGCTACATCCACATGGCTTGTGATATCTTAAGCCCGAGCACCCGGGACACGCAAAACTACAGGAAACACTGGGTAGCTTTTTGTGAGGAAAAAGGTAATCCATCCAGACTTACGGCAAACCAGTCAAACCGATTCAACAACTACTTTGAAGCGGCAGCGGGTCTTATCCACCATCACAAAGAGATGGCTCTTTTCTTCTCCGATTTGCTGTCAATGAACGACGACGAATGCCCAAACATTATTCTGGAGTGTGTTGCCACTGATGCAAATGATTCTGTGATACAGAGCCTTGTATGTGTTCTTGCCATCGTCTACTGCAAAATCCTCGGCCCTTACTGGCAGCTTCTGAAAAGCGGAGGAGAGTACTCGCTCTTCAGCCAGTACATACTCTGTCTCTACCAAAAGTACCTCGATTGGTCCAAAGATCCTTCAACGCTGCTGGAACCTGAAGGGGCCACAAATGTTTTTCTGCAGTTCCCATTGCAGGAGAAAACCTTTCATGGAGTGTTTCATTTCTGTGGCCAGTGGCGCACAAATAGGGACCTAATCAGAGCTTGCTTGAAGAGGATAATAAAGGTGATTGCTGCTGTCACTGAGGAACACCTGAAGGATTTCCTGCCAGGAGGACCATTTTCTCAAGTTCCTTCACCAGATTTGAGCTTAAAACTTGTAGATTGCACATTCTCTGTCTTGATGGCAGAATATCCCTCCAGCCATGTGTACCCTTACAAGAAGGAAAAAACTCCAAAGTCCTCCAAACGCTCTTACAAGAGCTTGGACAGCTCTCAGGAAGACGATGACCGATCTGGTTCATCTGAAGATGATGGCTCTGATGGATCTTCTGGTTGGCAAGCTAAGAAGAATATACACACCGGCCAAAAAGAGGCCTACAGTCCTCAGATGAAGAAAGGTATCGGTAGTAAAAAAGAAAAGGCACCAAAGGTACGTGAAGAGCTTGATGAAAACATGGATCGGGATTACATAATCGCTACAGTGAGCAGAAACGGAGGGCCATGCAAGTCACAGCAGGATGTCGACAAAATGCTGCTGCGTTTTGATGGAAAACCCAGAGCTGAGAAACGTGAAGCGATGCGTTGTGAGATCTTGTACCATAAAATGATACTAAACAACCCAGACCCAAACTTGTGTTGTGATTTCCACAACAGCACACAAATGGTGTTAAAGCTTAAGCTTGCGCTTCCTCGTGTTAAACCTGGGTACTCTCTTGTTTGGGCGCCTAGAAAGACAAAAGCAAAGCCTGTGTTCCAAGACGCAACAGATGCTGCAACTGGTTACGGTGAAAACAGCAACACATGAGAGCTTTCACTGCATCTAAAAAGTGTGATATTGAGAGATAGAGGATGATTATGTTAATGTGACTTCCTCATATGATTTTTCATTTACAAACCAATCAAAAATACACACAATGACCTCAATATTTCCACACAAATACAATGTCAGATTAGATAAAGATGAAAAATGACAAGAGCTTTCTGTGTGTGCCCATTTGAATGTCAATTGCTTGTTTTCCTACATTCCTTTTTTCTTCTCTTGCACTAATTCGCTTAAGCTAAGTAGCCAATTAAATGGATTCCTCTCACCGTTTCAACATGTTGAATCTGCTGGAAGAAAAACGGCGAGTAGCAAAGGTTCGGGCACACTGCAAAACCTAGGGCAACTTGGACCAATGGCTGACAGTCTCCTTGGTGTGTCAGCACCGTTACTGTTATTTTCAATGCTAATAGATGAGGTTTGGTTTTTGCAGCCCATACACTTTTGATATGGTTGCATAATTTGCATGGTGATGTATTGTAACAAGGCTTCTCTAGAAAGTTAGTTAGTATTTTTTTTTTTTTGCTGACAAGTTTTTTGTATATGAGATTGTATCCATTGTGATCATGCATAAGTCAGTTGATAACCACTGCTGGCTTAAAATATATTCTATGAACCTCTGACAAAATAAACATCTTTGTTCAAATTTTTTTAACACTTATTTTTGTCAATCTGTGTGATATAAACACATTGAAAAAGTTAGGCTAATATCTAGTCATTTAGACAAGAGTTCAGTGTTACAAAACGAACCCGGGCAGTAATGAGAGAGGCTTATGGGAGTCATTGTGCCAAATGTCAAGGCATTAATGGATTTATTTTTTCCAAATATATTGTCAAAAAAGGAACCAACCTTACTATTACACCTAGTCCCAAGCCTTATTATGACACCAACCATTTGATTTGATGTATAGGCATTTGCTTTAGTTGTATTATAGATGTTAAGAACCCGATATGTCACTACATACAGTATAAACATATTTAAAGCAACTCAGTGCATAAATCATAACCAGCAACGAATTGTCAAATAAAAGTGTAACCTTTTTAGAGGAAAAAAAAACTACTTTTGAACGAGCTCTCTCTGACGCCGCCCGAATCACTTGTCAGGGAGTGAGAAAACGAACGCATCCTCTGGATCCAACCAAAGAATTTCTTTGATCCAACCAACCGCTGGTCTTTGGTGCCTTCATGTTCCTTGGAAAACTGATCACCCCAAATATACCGAGCATAAACAACGCGGTCTTGTGTCCTACAAGCAGTAGACATTGGACAATAATAAATATAGTCCATTGTATTACCTAGATACAGGAATGCGGGAAATGTTTGAATTAAAGGTGGAAAAACATGTAGTAACACCATTTGGCCACTCAACTGGTGCACAATTTGTGCGATTCATAAATAAACCAGAGGCACTTGAATACGCATACTGTTTCAACTGTGATCAGGAATGTACGAGGGTAATTGAAGGCAACCGAAGGGGCGGGAACTTTGCGTAAGTGCACAAATTGCGTAAGTGCACAAAGGCAGCGTTCGTCGTTTTACCCAAACGAAGTCAAACGGGTTACCAGCTTTTAGTTTGTTCTGTGGTTGCAGTAAATGGTACCATGTCTGGTACATGGTTGAGCAGTGCGCCGGTAACCCACGTGCTGGTGGCTCTGTTCGGTATGGGGTCCTGGATTTCCGTAAACAGTCTGTGGGTCGAGCTCCCGGTGGTTGTCAATGTGCTGCCCGAAGGTCAGTGGTCCAACTTCTTGTTGAGATGACATGTTCACCTGGTCTGGCCTTTGGTCTTTAAGATTTAAGACTGTATTAAAACATAACCTTAGTCACATTATTTGGACCTCTTTGCTTTATTATTTAATATTATTTGGTGGCTTCAGTGGGACACGCGGTGTTAGCTTATAACGTTACCAAATTATCCTAACGTTGGCTATTCAACGTTAACGTTGCATACTAACGTTGCAGTATTGTGATGGTTTCTCAATTCAGAATGACGGAATATAAATGTTAATAAATATAAAGCATCGTAGTTACCGGCACAACAGTATTGTATATAACGTACAATTTGAACGAAGTTCGGATGATACGTTATGCCTCTTCATAACATTTAGAGGGAAACATTGTACTCATTACTCCACTACATTTCTTAAACAGCTGTAGTTACTTGTTGTTACTAATAATGTATTGATTAAACTACCCACCAGCATATATAGTTATATGTATATGCACAGTAATCCATTACCCTACTAATAAGTACTTAAATAATATATTTTTTTAAATAACAGTGGACATTTTGTTGCACAATAAGTACTTTTACTTTTGATACTTTAAATGTATTTCTGCTGTAATTTTGTCATGCAGCACATTTACTTGCCATGTAGTATTGCTACTATTAGTAAAGCAAAAATATCTGAATACACCTGCTTTGATATGTCTTGGAAGCAGATTATAGATTTTAATTTGTTGTCGATGTATTGTAATTTCTGGAAATCCTCATTTATATTAAGTACAAGAGAAGTTCGTTTTATACGTTTTTCTGAAAGCACCAGTTGTCAATCCCAAAACATTGTTACATTTTTTTATTTTAAGATGTAAAAAATAAAGTGAATATTGTGTGTTTTACCTATTACCTCATTACCCTAACTGATAACTGTCTTTTCTTGTTTTAGGGTGGAACCTGCCTGCCTATATCTCAGTGCTGATAGCGTTTGGGAACATTGGTCCAATAGCAGTGACCATCACACACTACTGTCCAGGACGTTTAAACGAACGCCTCGTCATCCACTGCATCCAGGTGCTGGCTGTGGTAGCCTCGGGTTTCCTGGCTGTCTTCTGGTCACACACCGTCACAATAGCTGAAAAAGAAAGGTCACTGGTGTTCCTGCTCTTCACCTTTGTGTTGTCTTTTGTTTGCTGTACATCCAACGTCACCTTCCTGCCTTTTATGTTCAGTTACCCCCCTCAGTACATTCGTACTTTCTTCATTGGCCAGGGCTTCAGCGCCTTGTTTCCTTGTATTGTGGCTTTAGGGCAAGGCGTTGGCAAGCTGGAGTGTAAAACTGTAAATAGCACAGTGCAGCCAGAGTATTTAAAAGAGAACTTTCCTGCACAGAACTTCTTCTGGTTCTTGTGCGTCATGCTGTCAATCTCAGCGCTGAGTTTCCAGGCTTTAATGCGAAGGCAGACAGAGTCACAGGAAAATGCACCACCACAGGAGCCTGACACTATAGCAGCAAAAAAGAATGGAGAGGAAACACACCCGTTACACAACGGAGGGACACCGGTGTCTGAGGATCAGGTGCAAGTGGAGGAACAGCCACAGACATTTTGGACACAGCGGAACATCTACCTGCTGTCTCTGCTCGCAGTCTCCAACGCCCTCACCAACGGGGTCCTGCCGTCTGTACAGAGTTTCTCCTGTTTGCCCTATGGCACCATGACCTTTCACCTCTCTGTGGTCCTTGGCAATGTAGCGAACCCCCTGGCCTGCTTCGTAGCTATGTTTTTTGTCCTGAGGTGAGAAAATATGAGTGATTAAACACATACATTACTTTTTAAATATTTGTAAGACGCTTACATTTAATAGTTGTGACCATCTTTTCTTATAAAAACTTTGGCTACAATGTTTTGATTGGCCCCGTTTTTGTCTTCCAGGTCCTCCACTGGTCTGGGCGTCTTGTCTTTAGCAGGGGGAGTTTTTGCTGCATATCTCCTGGCGTTAGCAGCACTCAGCCCCTGTCCTCCACTCATGGGAAACCCTGCTGGTGGGGCTTTAGTGGTGAGTGGTGATACCTATTTCTAGAGCTGGGTATCATTTAAAATGTATCGACACAATACCCCGTTTGTATAGTACGTTCTATTTGTACTCAGAAGTGTGATTTTCCGAGGTCAAAGTCAGAAACACGCCCCTTGAACTCTGATTTCCAAGTTGGGAAGTCGGACAACCTTGCAGTACCCCGAGCTCAAGATCCAACATGGATGCCCCGTGCATCAACGGTAGAGAAAGCTACACATACAGTTTATTAGCACATCTGTCTTATTTGTGTCTCACTTAATCAGTCATACACACACAGTCCAGTCCAACTTCCATCTGTGGACGTGTTACGCTGTTTGTATGCACAAAAAACAGCATAATGCGTTGTTAACAACTGTTATTGCTAACAATGGCTAACCTGGCTGGAGCTTACCCCAGAATGAAAATCCAACTTGTTAAATGGAACGCATTTAACTCCGGTGTAGCGTCATTCCCAGCTCAGCTTCCGAGTTGCGAGGTAAATGGAACGCACCAAATTACTTTGAGAATTATAATTTTTTTTCAGTTGATAAAAGTCAAAGTTGTCAAAACACAAGCAGACATGTTAGAACTTTGCCTGAATAAAATTTTCTAAAAGTAGCAACATTTTGATTTAATCAATAAATATCTGTATGCAAGAAGTATTATAGACCCCAAGAAACCAAATTTATAAATCAGCTTCTTACTGTTAGAAGTGGGGTCCTAAATGAACACAATGTATCCGCCAAAGTTAGGAAGATTTTGATTATTTCACATGAGAGATTTTTGTAGTAGTGGTGAGCTCAGTTTGGAAAAGGTGATAGCTACCGTGGCCCTGAGAGCTTAACCCACACTTAACTTAAGAAAACGCATACAAAAAGACAAAACACAATCAAATACAGAAACGCACTGCAAGCAGCACAGACGACAATGGAAACAGTTTCCAAGGGAAACTAAAAAGTAATGAATGCGGCTGGGACACGTTTGATGTTGCCATGGTTTGTAACTCGTTAAGTTATTAAAGTCGGCTATCAGTGGTGTTGGAAAATGTTTTTCACCCGGTCTGTTTTTTTCTCCCTGTTCACCATGTCCACCACTGATTCCAGCTACTTGCTTGTGCCCCCTACAGGTCATCTCAGGGATTATTTTCACCGGCCTCTTCTCCTATCTGAAGGTGGTGATTGGGACTTTGCTTCACGAGGCAGGTCACGCTGCCCTGCTGTGGTGCGGCATCTCTATCCAGGCCGGCTCCCTTATCGGAGCGCTCACCATGTTCCCTCTGGTCAACGTATATGACGTGTTTAAACAGGCTCAAGCATGTGTGGATAACTGCAGCAAGCAGGAGTGAAATATATATGTTAAATATATATATATATATATATATATATATATATATATATATATATATTTTTAATCATGGGAAATTACTGTTTTAGCCCAGTTTTTGGGGCTCCTAAGTGATGCACCACATCTGTCTTGGCCTCATTTTTCCGGTTGTGGATCATGCCACCAATGAGGCATCCTCTCCTGATTCAGAGGCTTCTGACCTGTGAAAACATTTCCAGATAATGGGTACATTGTATTGCTGCACATTGGACAAGGGCATGTAAAAGGCGTATGATACAGTAATACCACAAGTGCTTTGTGTGTTTTTTTTTTTTTTTTTCATAATGAATCTCAGTTGTTTACTCTAGCAAAATCAGCAGCTGATGTTTTTTTTCCCACAATAAACCATGTGAAAAGTTACGTACTCAGGGACACAATCATTAAGTTATTATTCCTCATGTTTCTCCTGAATCTAAATCATGAGAAATATTCAGACTGTTAGTTGCAAACTACAGGCCCATTCATACAGAACGACAAGTGGTGGTTTATTTTTTTATTTTAGTGACCATTTTCAAATGTTGTCTACCTCTTCCCTTTGATTCGCGTATAATATGATTATATTTCATCAAAGTCAGACATACAATTCTGATGTGCTGAAGTCAGCATTATGAAAATTGTATAATTTGTTGCTATAAAGAAACGGTTCATAGATGCAGGGACATTCCTTGATGTCATGCCAAAATTATTTTTGTGCCTGAAATTTTTTTAAATGTACTAAAACAAGGCTTTCACAAATTTCACTTTCCTTTTAGATATGACTTTTTCATCATGTTTATACCAAATAATAGTTTATTTACCAGTCATTTTGGTTTTGTATTCATTCTAAATATACAGTTATGTAATGTTACCTTAAGGGAACAATATCTGGCCTAGAAAGGAATGAGCGAACAGTTTTGGTAAACAAGGGATTGTGTCATTTCAGTCTTTGAAATAATAATATATATCTTTGATACGCACTAATACCCTGTAAGGATTTTATTAACCATGCTGCTACAGTCCATCAGATTTAATAACTTCATTATACTCTACAGATGTTGACAGAGGAAGAATACGTTAATGTTGCCTTAACTTTGTTTTTAATCCTGCTTTTTTAATTTATCAATCTGTTAAATTATGTGCTGACTTTAAATGAACTGATTGTTTGAATAGTTAAATGATTGATGGTGCTTGTTGTATTATTTTTAAGTGTATTATGAAGGATGCAAAATGACTAGTAAACAATAAAGACTTGTTGAAAAGGTCCTGAAGCTTTTTTTGTCTTTAAACAGCAGTGTTGATGTTTTGGCTGTTCCCAGTATGATCTGTGAAAGGTTATTATAAAATAGGATAAACGAAATGAGCTCTTATCCAGAGTGTTAAGGTACAGTGAGGTGGAACCCTGAACTACACCAATAGATCATAGATGCATCATTAGATAATAGAGGAAAATCACAACAGGGATTAATTATGTATATTGCAGTATTTTGTGTTGACTTTTAGATTTACTGTGATGACTGACTTGCTTTATTGCTTGACGTTCTTGATTCAGGCAACATTAATTGGGGTATATACAAAAAAATGCTGCTTCATTCATCACTGATCCACTCATACTTAGTTGTGAGTTTAATTTAGTAACCAGCTAAACAAAACATGTTATTCTATTCTGTGAAGGTGAGTTTTCTAAAGTCACTTGACATCAGATAAAAAAGTATCTCTAATTAAATGTAATGATCTGGTGAAGACTATAACACTAGTGTCTATTAATTTGAAGAATATATATAAAAATTCCCCACTGAGCAGTCTATTTCCTTCTTTCAAGCTCGGGTCCTCTAACAGAGGCCTGAGGGTTCTGTGCAGTAGCTGTTCTAGGACTGTGCTCTTCTCAGATGATGTTCTTGGAATTCACTGGAGCCATTGTCCCAGTTTGGGGTTTACAGCCCCGAGTGCTGTGATAAACACTGGAACCACTGTTGCCTTCACTTTCCACATCTTCTCTAGCTCCTTTATAAGCCCTTGGTAGTTTCCAAGCTTCTCGTGTTCCTTCTTCTTGATGTTGCTGTCGCTGTGATTGCTGCATCTATCACAACTGCTTTCTGCTGTTTGTCAATGATGATGTCCGGTTGGTTAGTCATCACCATTTTATCATTTTGGATCTGGAACTCCCACAGGATCCTAGCACTGCCATTCTCAGCCACCTTTGGAGTTGCCTCCCACTTTGACCATGGGACTTCCAGCCCATACTCGGCAGTCGGCACAGATGCTCCTGTACACTATGCCAGCCACTTGGTTATAGCGTTCCATACATGCCGTACCTGCCTGCATCTTACACCCTGCTGTAATGTGATGGACTGTCTCATCTTCATATTTAAGCGCATTGCTAGTTACATTCCAAAATATGATATTAAAGTATTGGTCAAACATTTAGGGAAATACGCTTCATTTTCTATACAAGAGTTCTAGTAGGAGATTGATACCACTAAAAACAGGTGGCCTGGCTCTGTCCAAAGAAAATCCACCTAGCAGCACCTCTAAAGCTCTCTAATTAACACGTATCTCATTTGTTTAATTCTTATGAAAACCAAAGTGTAACAAAGACACGTTGTGGTTTCAGGAGGGTAACATGCTAAGACTATTTCTTTTGATCAACTAGCCTAGCCGTTTCGGCACATTTTCAGTAGTTTCGCGAAAGCTAAGCTAACTGGCAGTAGCCTTATTTTTAACAGACATTTATGAGAATGGTATCAATCTTTTTTATCTAACTTTCAGCAATAAAGCAAATCAGAGTTTTTCTGAAAATGTGAAACTATTCCTTTAAATATTTCACAAACGATGCTCCACATGATCAAATGAATTAACACAGATTAACTGTTGTTTTGTGGGTGCATGGGGATTTGTAATAACTTGTCCACCTTAAATCAACTAATGAAATGTGTAGTTGTGTAACTGCACGGCGTAAACACTCACTTTCACCTCTGCTCCCATGATCCCCTTAAGCAGAATTAACAAATTCTCAAGGCAGAGAAATTGCATGACACAGCTGTAAATCATAACATGTGATGATGCTCAAAGTCCCGACCGTGAAGGTACTCAGGGTTGAGACAATGATCAGTTAACCAAACGTGTGTCATGGTTGGTTACATTCTCTCACACCCACTCACCCCAAGGAGGGTTTAATCCCTTGGTGCACACACAGTTTACTGCACAGGACTTTGGCTTCTTTCTCTCTGCAGAAAACTTTAAACTCTCCACCAAACGGCATGTGAGTATCTGCAGGGGTGCATGGCATCAATTTCATTCTCATTTATGCTTTAATAATTTTAAATTTGTGTAATTTGTGCTATTTTGCATCTATTACAGAGCTGTACATCAAAATATGTAGATATTTTAAACAGTTTTATTTAATCATTCTATAAATTAAATGTTCATAAGTTGGATATAATTGTAACTAAAAAATGATGATTGTGGTTCCAGATCTAACAGATAATTCTTATTTTTTAGTTAACACTCTGCTTTGAGTACTCGCTCCTCTAACACCATCAAAAACTCCACTGCATGCAGTCTCTTTTCCCAATAAACAATGGCATTTTCAGATGTTTTCCTAGGTTATGTAATAGTTGCCAGTGCAGTAAGTGGTCATGTTTCCTTTGCTGTATGCTTGGTGTTTTAAGGGGGTTTTACCCACACCCTGCCTATGATCAAAGGAAACTAACAGTGAAAATGCATGTAGGCTAACACTTTAACATGTTTCAGCTCACGTGACTGACTGAGAATCTGCACAAAATGAAACAGGGTTCATTTCACAGCTAGCAGACCAGGTTAAAGACAAGACTTTAAGAAAACAGTAAACATTAACCAAATGTAGGAATAACACTGTTTTCCCAAGATGGTGCCTGCCTGTATACGTGAATGGTACTGTCTTTATAAACTATCTTTTTAATAAACTGTCTGTACACTTACAAAGTTCTCAATGCTTCGGTTTACATGTAAGGACCCTCATTATACTACCATGGAAGTGTGGTGCTATTTTGAGCCTTGTTAGTGGTATAGAAATATAATTTTCTTTTTACTTTGCCCTCTGCCCCGACGACTAGCGTTATAAGTTAATTAGCGGTTTGCGCTAAAACTGGTCGGATTCGATTAGCATGAAAACAAATCCCAGAGAACAGTCGACTCGGTACACATGTGTTATTAATCCCCAGGTTCATTTTGCACCGGATTTGTCCTTTAACTTTTTGTTTTACTCATTTTAATTACTTCTAATTTGCTGCTGCAATGATGCAGGTAACCCAAAAATGAATTTAGTTTTCTACAATCAGAAATGTAAGAAACAGCCAAACAAACACATTTGTTTTTGTAACTTAGGAGCACATTGCATTACATTAACTATAACCAGCCTTACCCTAACTCTTATCCTAACTATAACAAAATCTTAACCCAAACCATAACCTAGAACCATGTTTTAATTCTTAAACTTAGGTTTTTCCTTGAAAGAACGGCTCTATTTAATTAATTTAATTTAATCAATGTATTATTTATTTTTGAAAGCTTTATTTTTTGTAAATTTTAAATTATAATACTTTCCTGTAGATAAATTTCACATTTTTGCATGTTCCGATGACCTGCTGTGCACGGACTAAAAGATTATCTTGATTCTCTAGTTAAGATATTTCACTGAAACTACATTCACAGAGCCATGGATGGCAAAAATGATGACAGTTTCAGATTTGAGTTTTCAAATTCAGTTTTGGGACGACACTAACTAGATAATGTTCTACTTCATGACCTTCTTCATCTTCTACTTCCAGAAGCACACCTCCAACATGTCCCTTCTCACCCACCTGTTGGCGTGTCTGTTCGGGATGGGCTCCTGGGTCTCCATCAACGGCCTGTGGGTGGAGCTGCCCCTGATGGTCCCCCAGATTCCAGAGGGTTGGTACCTGCCCTCGTACCTCTCCGTCCTCATCCAGATGGCCAACATCGGGCCTCTCTTTGTCACCCTGATGCATCGCTTCCGGCCCGGCGCCCTGAATGAAGCAACCGTCATATATGTGATCATCAGCCTGGGAACTGTGGCGAGCTTCCTGCTGGGCTTCTTCTGGAAGGAGACTGTCGTAGTGGTGGGTGTTCCTCGTAGTGTAGCCCTCTTCGTCTTAACTTTCTTCCTCGCTGCTGTCGATTGCACTTCCTCCGTCACCTTCCTGCCCTTCATGATGCGTCTCAAGACTCAGTATCTGACCACCTACTACATTGGCGAGGGTGTGAGCGGCCTGCTGCCCGCTTTAGTGGCTCTGATTCAGGGAGTTGGAGTGGTCCACTGTATGAACAGCACCCAGTCTCTGAACCACACCCTGAACTCCTCCGACAGCTCGGTGACCTTTGACCTCCAGGCTCAGTATCAGCCAGCCAACTTCTCCGCTGAGGTGTTTTTCTTCTTCCTCAGTGCCATGATGCTGGTGTGCCTGGTGGCGTTCCTGCTGCTGAACTACCACCCATCTGTGGCCAGGGAGCATCCCAGCGGTCAATACACCAACGGAAACAGGATGTCGGCCGAGCAGAAGTCCATGATGGATCCATACCAATCTGCAATCCAGAAGCGCAGAAGCAGCTTTGGTACCGGCTCTTACAGCTGGACGCAGGTGTTTTATATTTTTGTGATCCTGGCCTGGGCGAACGCTCTGACCAACGTGGTGCTTCCCTCGGTGCAGTCCTACTCATGCCTACCGTACGGGAACAAGGCCTATCACCTATCAGCCACCATGGCTGCTGTGGCAAACCCTCTCGCCTGCTTCATCGCCATGTTCTTCCCTATTAGGTCAGTGTGCAGCTTAATACACTTTAACTAAATGAGTCCATTTTATTCTATCAAAATCACAAATTTGCCTTTGAAGCTAATAATAATTATAATCTGGACAGCCTGCAACTCTATCCTAGACCATCAGTTTGCATTAGGAAAAATAGTCTCCAAAAAAAACTCTAATGAGGAAAAAAGGAAGAAACCTAAGGAAAAGAAATAAAGTTTATATTAAAATAAAGTAACTTCTTTTTGTAATCTTCGTAAGTTATAAAATGTGGATGTGTTCAGGTTTCTATATTCTTACTTTTTCGAAAGTGTTTTTTTATTATAGGTTTAAGTGCAAAATACATAATAAAAATTTCTCCAAAAGGTTTGAAAAAGTTGATTTCTATATTAGGAAAAGGCTGCATTAGATTTTTTCCCCCTAGTTTTTAAAACAATAAGTCAGATCCCTTGTTTGTGAACACATACATCATGTAGATTGAATTATGTCAGTCTTTTTCTACATAAACCTAAAAGAAGAACTAAATTGCCTATATGAGAATGTGCTCATCAAGATAAAGTGTAAACTGTATCATTCTCCGAACACCCCAGCAGAGCTGCAAGTATTTTTATTATCAATTAGTCTCGCATTGCCAGACCTATCTCCACAACGCTGTGGAGTAAGGTCTGACTACACCACACATACATTCTGGGATAGGAAGTTTAAACCTAAAAGACATTAAAATTAAAAAGCTGGAAGTGGCAAATCTCTACACCTTAGGTAGCCTCAAACCCCATTTTAAGATTCTTTACAGACACATCTGGAGTAGGACAAATAAATTTTTAGGACTATAAGCTTGTGCTAATGGATTAAATTGTTTAAAAAAGTAATGCATCATTTCTCAGATCGCTGCTGTTGATGGGAGTTCTCACAGTGATAGGCAGTGGTGTTGGAGCTTATATAATGGGCATGGCAGTGCTGAGTCCATGTCCACTCCTTGCTGATGAAACATCAGGGGGTGTCATCATTGTGAGTACACTGTCAGGCTTCATTTGCTCAAATGACCTCCATTATCTTCCTAACTTGTATAAATGTTACTGAAACACTACATATAGGCATCACAAATGCAAATATTTAAGTTTCAAAACTCACCTGCTGCCTCTCCCTCTACAGGTGTTGGCCTGGATCCTGTTTGTTCTCACTCTGTCCTATGTGAAGGTGATCATCGGGGTGATCCTGCGCGACGAGGGCCACAGCGCTCTCGTGTGGTGTGGAGCTGTGGTGCAGCTGGGCTCTCTGCTGGGGGCTGTGACCACGTTCCCAGTGGTCAGTGTGTACAACTACTTTTCATCAGGGGACCCATGCAACACCAAATGTCCCTAAATGAACAAGTCACGCAGAAGAGACCGGAGGCAGATTTTAGTAAAGACTCGACAGGTTTTATCACGATTTATATACTTTGCAACATCTGAATCTGAACCTGTCATTTGAGAGCTTCCACTTTTTACAAGAAAAGCAAACCACAAAGATAGAGGTGCATAAAGTTATAATAGCTGTACTGACCATGCTGTTTAGACAGGATGAACACTTTACTGATGTTGTGAAAATACTCTACTACAAGTACAAGTCCAGCATTCTAAACCTCACTTAAGTAAAAGTTTGTAAGTATTGCCAACTAAATGTACGTATAAAAAGTGAAAGTATTCATTCATGTTTAAGGTTGTGCTCATTTTAAGTCCTTTATATACTGTTGGTTAGTTTAATCTACAGCAATGCATCAAACTCTATAAGATCAGCATATTCTTGTAGCGTCGCTGTCCCGTGAAAACCACATATCTCTAAAATGTTGTAAAACTTTTCACGGTGTCAGTAAAACAGCCATGTTTTCAGCTTTGTGACCATGCATTTTCCAGCTGATACAAGAAACTTTTTAAAGACTTTATTTAGCTTACGTAAGAAGTAGAAGAATTAGCTCAACGCCTAAAGGAACACTTCGTCATTCAGATTATCACAAACATTTAAAATCAACAAACTATAAATATGGGACAAAAGGGGATGAAAAAATGTCATTTGTAAAGTAACTAAATGTCCGACAAATAGTGGAGAAAAAGTATTAACTTACATAAACTATACTAAAAAGTACTACTTGTCAAGAGTTTGGTTGAACCTTTTTATACCTTTCTGTTTATATGTGACTGGTCCTACAGTTCAGTGTATTACGGTAAGACTAACAACATCTGTTAACTACACCTGGCTAGCAGTCATAAAAAACACATGCAAGTTGTGTTATGATTTGTAATAACAATACATCTTTAATCACATTATTCTTTTTGATTTTTCATGTGAACATGCTTTAATCCAAACATTACTTACATAATTTGCGTCTTTATGCACAGTTTGGACACAAAACTGGACAATCAGGTAACAGAATGTCTTGAACATACATTTCATAGATAGATAGATAGATAGATAGATAGATAGATAGATAGATAGATAGATAGATAGATAAAATATTAATAATAAACTGTATTTGTATAGCATCCTGTCATACAAGAAAATGCAGCTCAAAGTGCTTTACAATAACAAAAATTACATGCATTGAGTACTTCACGTGAAAATAGACAATAAAATAGATAATGGACATAGGAAACAGGGTAGAATGCCATAATTAATGCAAAATAAGATAGACAATGAAACCCACTTGATAATAATACATCTAATAACTCTGTGGATGTGTACAAACTATGCTTGATTGACATTTCCTTCACTTTTCTATTAGCTTTGTTGCACCAGTAAAGGCAGGACAACCTACAGCGGCCCGAAACGTCAAAAAAACCCCAGACCAAAGGTATACAAAGCTATGAAGACAGGGGTATCCACATAGTTATGGCCATATGGTGTATATTAAACTTAAAGGCAAAGTCTGGTGTCGTGCTGTAATCAAATTATTTATTTTTTTCTGATGTAATATGCAACACACAAATAAAACATTATTTCCATATTTACATCATCACAGTCATCCAGCACAGGGCAAAAGAAACACTTAATCAACACACACAATCTTTTCTAAAATCTGAAGTCCTCTTACTTTATATATATATAATATTTTCACATCATATCATCATTTGATTGTCTTTTCCATACTCTAGTCATTCTGTAATTTCTGTAATGGCATGAGATGCAGAAACCTGCACAATTGATGAATCATTTAGGGTACAAACTTGCCATGGCTCTTTCCATTAAGATTAAACACAACCAATCAGATAATTGCTCCATATTTTTGGCTCACTCTCTCTCTATATATATATTATTTGTTTACTTATTTGTTATTCATATAAGTAGAAGAAGATTAAGAAAATCATCTGGCTTTTTTTAGGCAGGGGGCCAACTTCCCTTGGGTGGATAGATAAATGAGTGGATGTACAACACTCGCAGCAGACAGTAAGCTTATACATACAGGTAGTACTATACAGTCATATACCTGTATATTTGCACCCACATTAGACCTTTGTAGAAGAGAAACGGTAACGTAACAAAACAAGGTGATGGTTGAGGTGGCACAGACAATTTTAAAGGCTCTCTTCTTGGCAGGATGCAGCTCGTCTCTCCCTGGGCCGGACTTCTTCAGTGTCTTCACAATACTGTAGCTGCACCACACCATCATTGCAGTCATGCTCACCATCACATAACATGGGAACTCTGTGAGAAAGGAGAGAGTGTTGGGGGGAGCGTTTGGAGCCATAATGCTCGCCAAAGCAATGGGCACAGAAAAGAGCCAGACTGTCGCAGCACAAACCTCCCTGCATCTGTATTTCTTCAGCAGAGGATACGATGTGGGGTGAATCACAGCTGCATATCTCTCCAGGCAGATAAAAGACAAACTCATTGACCCTCCGATTTCTACATACACCAACAGAAACATTTGGATTTGTAGGTGGCTGTGTGGCAGCAAAAACAATGCAATTAAATGCAAGATGGAAATCAAGTACTGCAAATTGTGGAAGAGAGCTAAATTACAATTCAGAATATCTGTAGTCTTCTTGGATGTGAAGGCGAGCCACAGCAGTTTGGCGATCACTGGTTGCCCCACGAGAAAAGTAATGATGTCGATGAGTGAGAGAACCACGACATATTCCAGTCCAAGATGACAGAGCTCTTGTTTGCTGGAGTTGAGTGTGACATTGCTGAATAAATTCTCCATCTTTCCAGACTGGTGTGATTAGATCTGAAAGAAAAAGAGAAGCTGCTGATTGACATTTAAAACTGCATATCATATCTTAGTTTTACCTTTTAATATAAAAGCAAAGAAAGCTGCAGATTTGCAAAAATAAATTCTGTAAAATTCATAAAACATCCTCTGATTCCTTCATGCCTGAAGGTGTTTGACCTTGTAATTTTGCCAAAAAACGTTTTATCAGTACAGTATTTTCTATACAATTTTACTTATTCTAAAAAATACACAATAGTATCTTGAAACTAGACAGAAAAAAGCAGATCATTGCAGTGAATTATAGAAAAATGGCACTTTATTCTTGAATAATTATTAAAAAATAATATCACTGTACTGGTTAAATTCTATATTTGTTTTTAGAAAGTACGATTTTTAGGACTTAAATGAAGTTTATTTTATGTAAGGAAGTATAGCAGATACAACATTGCATTTGTGATTAGATATTCCAGCATCACAGTAAATTAAATAACGTTTCATATTCCACCGTGTTAAAACAAACTTGAACCGTCAATTATAATGATGTAATGATATATAATTTAATATTCAACACTCATGAAGTCAGAACTTACCTGGTGTATTCAGCTGCTGCTCAGGTGTTAACAAAGAATGACCTGCAGAATAATCAACTATCTGAGGAAAAATACCATCTGATTTTCCTAACAGATGTGAGATAGGTGCAAGGCAGCCAAGCAAAACCAACAAACTGCGAATCCATCACGCCCTGATTTTCATAGCAGGGTTTCGGTGTCAAGAGATCTGGCTGTGACACATTCAGGTATGAAAAAGTACAGACACCAATAATCTGTTTGCCAGCGTAGAGAGTCATACAATGTGTAAAAGTCCTGCAGAAATCCTGCAGACCACAGGGTGTCAGTGTGCACCGTAACACAACATCCACCCACCGCCATGGATAGGCCTTGAAGAGTAATATCACATCATAAGAAAAAGCTTGTGAACAGTTGATATTAGGTTTCTGATGTGGGATTGTTTTCTGACTGGAGTTGTAGATCATGCAGATTAATGTGGAATGAATGTTCCTTAGTTGTTATGATGAAACAATCTCCAGTGAGAGAGTGACCTCTATGTACGCAGGGAAGAGGAAGATGCTGTGCATGTTGGCGATGGACAGCCTTGTATAAAGTACTTGAAAGCAATACTTGAGTAAAAATACAAGTATCTTACCAGAAAATGACTTAAAGTCTCCTTTTAGAATATTACTTGAGTAAAAGTCTTAAAGTGTCTGATATTTACTGTACTTAAGTATCAAAAGTAATTTTCTGATATTAAATGTACTTAAGTATTAGAAGTAAAAAAAACTTTGATTATGAACTGGCCAAACATGGCCAAAGGTGTGTAACGTTATCTTCATCCCCACTGTCGTCGGGGTGGTCATCGTCTGTTACCATGGCCACAGAGCCTGCAGCAGGTGCTTCCATGGCGCTATCAGTCATTATGCGTCCTCCTCTTCTTCTTTAGTGTTGGCCTCTGGTTTTTTTTTTTTTGCCACTTGGCAACAAACAGGCATTAGGTCACCATCTGGAATGGAGAGTGTATTATCTTGGCAATTTAGGAGCAATGATTTGCCAAACTTGATTTTTTTCCAGTGTAACAAATTTCTTCTGATTTTATTTTGTAGTAACAAGTAACTAAGATGCTTAGGGGAAATGTAGTGGAGTAAAAGTAAAAGTTTCCGGAAATTTAAATAATAAAGTAAAGAACAGATACGTGAAAATTCTAATTAAGTACAGTTACATTACAACACTGCCGATTAGAGCTGCAAAGATGAATCGATTAATCGATTAGTTGTCAACTCTCAAATTAATCGTCATCTATTTTGATAATCGATTAGTCGGTTTGTTTTAAGACAAAAGTAAAAAAATTGATTCCAGCTTCTTAAATGTGAATATTTATATACATATATATATATATATATATATATATATATTTCTAGTTTCTTCTCTCCTCTGTGACAGTAAACGGAACATCTTTGAGTTGTGGACAAAACAAGACATTTGAGGACATCATCTTAGGCTTTTGGGAAACACTGATCCACATTTTTCACCATTTTTTGATATTTTAGAGACCAAACAACTAATCGATTAATTGAGAAAAAAATCAACAGATTAATTGACTATGAAAATAATCGTTAGTTGCAGCCTTACTGGCGATGGATGAAGTCTTCTTTGAAGCTACAGTACAATCACACTTTCTTGCAGGCAAAAAGTAATCAGTTATCTATCTCGATGTTGTTGTTTGGCTGCTTAAAGTGGCCTGAAACAATAAAATGCTGAAAGTTATTTACTTTCTGTGCTACATGTATATTGTTTAATAATTGTTTTGAACAATTTTACAGATTCTTGCCTTACTCTATAGACTGTAGCTGCTTCTTTGCCATGTATTCTATATATGATATTAACAGTGCAACAAGAGCTTCTGAAGGCTGGACTTAAAAAATCAAGTACCAGTACTCATGATCCACATCTGTTTAAGAGTATGAATAACTAACAATAGTATTCAGTCGACTTAAACTGCATAAAGTGTGTAAATGTAAGAGTTATCTGATGTATTGTGGCTACAGTACTGCTCTATTCAGCCTTCAGTTTCTATTTGTTTTTGTACAGTAAGAAAATCCATAAGCTGACTCTTGAGCCTTGCATTGTATGTGATATGTAACATGCAAAACCATCGGTATGGTCCTTTAACATAAAATCCTGCGCAGTGCAGCTGTAACTACAGAGAAGAACTGTGAAGAAGAGACATACTTTATTGATAACACATGGGGAAATTAATTTTTTTTTTCACACTGTTGTGTTGTGTTTTTTTACACATTAGGCTCAAACACCTAATGGAGAGATGTCAGAGCGAGGGCCGTTGGACAGGTACCCAGAAGCCAAACCGTCACCTTTCCAGCTACCAGTCCACAATCCGCACTTGGTCCATGCAGGGAATAGAACTAGCGACTCTCTGGCTCCCAAGTGAAGTCCCCACAGACTGAGCTACTGCTGTGCCAAGAGAACAAATGTTAGTATATTTGAGGCAGAGGAATCTCATGTTGCGTTATAGTGTTGTCCATATTAATCTAATTTAAAGGCATCTTCCTCTCTCTCTGTTGTAAAGTGATGACACGCAGAGTATATATTGATGTATCTACAGTAAGAAACAGATCATTCAGATGAAAGAGATGAAGGCTTATTTATTGACAAATACACAAAATAGGTCACAAAGCAGAATTATGAGTTGTAGACTAACAATAACCTAGTCAGTAAACATTCCAGTATGGCTTCAGTTACAAGGATTAAGACTCATAAATACATATAATAAAAACTGGGAACAAAGTGTGTAGGCCCATTCAGTTTGACTATAAGAGCGCAAACATATGACTAGATAAACCACAGTATGTACTGTAGGTAACCATGTAAGAGGCTGTATGATGAACATGAATAAACAGAGCACATGCTAAGAGAATAAATATGAAAATACAAAAACAAACAAAAGAATGTATATATGTGTATTGCTGTTCACGGTTGTTAAGTATTCTTTGGATTAGAGAACTTCTCAATTGCATTCTTTGAGAGACGACCGGCATATTGCATAGCTTCAAGCTTTGTCAAAACTGAGATGATTTCTTTTTTGCTAAAAGTCAACTGCAGCCAACAGTTTACTCCACAGTTCATCTTCTTTTCAAGTCAGTATGCACAAATGACATAAAAAGACTCATTATTCTGTGACTACACACGGTTTTCTGTACTGCGTAAAGACGTTAACTCTATATGAGGTTTGGGTAACTTCCCATCTAAAAAGTTTTGCTATTGTTGATATGACATTAAGTGACAGTAAGATGTTGCCTCAATGACATAAACTACAAGTAATACCACAGGTTCAGTGGTTAAGTGCTTAATGTTGGTTGTGAATACAGAAAATGTATTCAAAAAATTTAACTTAATTTGTCCAAACAAATGCTAATGATGAATATAATAATGAAATAAAACACACCATTCATCAATTCACTACACTCAGGGGTTTTGTTACTAAAGCCTCACTGGGTCTGGCTAATGGGTGGCTAATGACAAGTCTCTATTTGTGCTAACGTGACACTGTCTTTTAGCATTTAACATTATCCCATACAGTTACATTATCTCACTTTATAACATCTTTAATCTTTTGAAGATGAACATGTGAAGCCAAACTCGGGCCACGTTTCTGTTTCCAGTCAAAAAGGCACTTCTCTTTTAAATTGTCTCTCTGTAAAGCCAGATATGCAAACTGAAGCACTACATATGCTGTATATACAAATGTCATAACTCATAGGCACTGAATAATTTACAAACCGCAGCAAAAAAGACATAAAAAGCATCTTTTGGTCCTCTGAAGCACACTTTGTTGCGGCGGTGGCAGGTTTGGTTGCTACATACTCAATTTACACGTCTTCAAAAAAAGTCAGTCCTGTGATTTATTCCTCTAAACATTTCTGTGTAAAGGCATAATATATGAAAACAAGGCACACGTTGGACCCTGGTCATCTGGACAATACATTTACATTTGTTCTCATTACATTTCCTTTTGCTGCTTCCTGCACGCTGTAGTCCAAGCATGAAAAGCACAATGTCAAATTCTGTTTGGTGTTTCCCTTTATTTTTTGTTTCCTGTGTCAGTTTAGTTGGTAACGGGAAACTACGCATGGCTGTGGACGGAGATGCTCGACAGGTCGTTCCTGATGATCTCGTTGACTGCAAAGGAAAAGAGAAAAACAGGCGGTCAGTATTTGTGACCTCCACATGGAGTAAAGTCACCATGCTGAGTGTGTGCATGCAGTAAAAAGCTGTATGTAATATCTTTAAAGCCCTTGAAACCCTAGTTTCTCAATTAGCTTCTTCTTGCTAGCGATAGGATCTGACACGAACACAACACAACTCTGCCGATGTTAGAACCGTTTTGCTCACGTCCCATTAGAGGTATCTGTATTTCTGATTTGCTCTCTGCTCTTCTCACAGGTTTGAAGTGGGCGTGCCTCTGTTGGAAAAAGGTGATGTCACATATTTCCATGCACCAATCAGAATTTAGAAACATTTGATTCAAAATCTGACAACAGTTAATTAGTTATTAACTTGTGTTGCCAGGACACTGTCACTTAAAACTGATTAAGTTCATCAGAGGAGTTTTTGACTGTTAACCTTTTGATTAATAATAGCTGAGGAGGTTTTTTTTCATCAAACTTGAACTTTTATTGTTGCTTATTTGGTCATGAATATTACTTAACATCTAAAACTACTTTTAGGGGCTTTACAAAATAATACATTATATTAGAAATAGTTTTTTTAGACTAGATTTGACATGAAAACAACTTTTGATGAGAGCGGTGAGTGTGAACCAAAGTGTAAAAACTAACACAATCAGCCACATAAAAGATATTTCAGTGCAGCGTTAATATTTTATTTTAAACCACTGTGAACAATTATCTGAACTAACCTAATAGAATCACTTTATATTGGAGATCCCCACACCTTTTTTTCTTTTTATCAAGAGAGATGATCTCCTGCTGTCTCTAAAGGATCCAGGTGCACTTGTTTATCTGTTTTTATCAGCTGTGTTCTTTGGCTGACGGGGCCGGGGGTGGAGGGGTGGGGGGTGTGGTATCCAAAAGCAACAGAGCAGGCTGACTGAAGCTTAACCACAAAAAAGATAATATAGATATCAATGTACTGATAACAGAGGGGATTGAGACGGTTCATTTTTTATTAGCTTTAACCGTTCTTATCAGTAAACTCATTTATTACTTTGAAGAGATTCTCCACAGTTTGTCCCTCTCTTATCAGCTTGACACTTTTTCTAATCAGCCTCCAGGTTCAGGATCATGCCCTCTTTCTTTTCTCAGCTCTCACAGTGATGAGAAATGTGAGAGGGGAAGGGGAACACCCCTGGTTGGATCCGGCCCCCGAGAAACAGAGCCAGCAGGCCGATGGGAGGAATTCCCTCTGTCTGACTGGACGCTGGATAAGCAGCCTTGGAAACCTGAGATTCCCCTTCCACACAATGGAATTACTTTTTTAACGTTTATTTTCATTCAGGCAGCAGAGCAGCCTTTCCCTTGGTGACCCAGCACTGGCACAGCCGCTTCCTACCAGAAATACCACTCGCTTCCTATCACGAAAAAAGATGACATGGTGTACGTGCCTCACAAGTAGTGGAGGAGGCTGCCATGGTAAAAAAAAACAAAAACAAACAATACAAATGTGTTATCATGCCTTAAGGGAGTAAAAAAAACAAGTCAAGCAAAACTTAAAATAACATAAACTGAAAGTGTGGGTGCAAAACAACAAATCACCCAGAGCGATATGTTACACTCGTCTAGACATTAAGTTAATGTGTTTGGTTCGATGATTGACTATAACTATTAATACAGCAACAGGAAGGTCTCTTGAGAGGTTTGATATCTGAAGTCCAGCAGCGATCTCACATCACTGTGTCACAGAAACACATTGAACCTATTATGTGGCTATGAAGACAGGGTGAGATTCACAGCAATGTGTCTTCGTGAAAAACTTGGCAGCGTGGAAGATACTCGTCAAGACGGCAGTGACATTTTTATTCAGGTGCTCTAAATCACTTCCTCTTGATTTAGCAGAGGGCCGCAAAACCTCATCATCCATGTTCAGAAGTTTAATCTTAAAGAGGAACTCCGGGCGGCTGGGTAGCTCACCTGGTAGAGCACGCGCCCATATATAGAGGTTTATGCCTCGACACAGCGGCCGCAGGTTCAACTCCGACCTGTGGCCCTTTGCTGCATGTCTCTCTCCCCTTTCAAGTCTTCAGCTGTCCTATAAAAATAAAGGCCTAAAATGCCCAAAAGATAATCTTAAGAAAAGAAAAGAGGAACTTCACTGAAACAACGTATAACGTATTCACAGAATGATTACGTGGTGTTGGGTTGGAAGACTAAAAATTTAGAAAGCCTGCATTACAAACTGGGGATAAGAGGTCAAACAAAATTAAACTATTGGTGGCATTATGGGAAGTGTAGGATCCAGTGATTTTGAAGCTTGACACCTACTAGGGACTTACTATTTCGGCCTCTGCTGCTCTAATTTAGGCCGCTCGTTTTAAAAATCTGTCTCTTGTGAGGCCCCTAACTTTATGGAAGTGCAATCCTAAATCACTGGAGTACCCCTTTAAAGAACCAACCCCTGTGGTTTTGCACATTTTATCTGTCTTACTACTACTACTACTATTATATATCATGTACCACATTTCTGTATTGCTTTTTCTACCTTGCAGGCAGCCATTGGTTCCCATTATTTCTAATACAGTATCAACTGTGACTGACTATTTTTGCACCTTTGCTTTTTTTGTTGAAGTTATATATTGTGTCGTAATGCTGTTGCAGCAGGGATTAAAGACTCAATAATGGTGCATTCAAGGACGCTCATACATCTTAGAGTAGGCTGGCCAACAAAACCATTTCTAAAGGGGACGTGCTTGTGCACATACAGCGTATCTGGAGTGCCTACCAACCCACAAACTGTAAAATAAGACGACCCAATCAGTTTTTGTGGGTCGCCAAGATCAGAAAACATGAGATGCATCAAGCCATTCAGATGTGGCTCACTTTCCTATGTCACATAGAGCAGACTGGGCTTTTCAGGAGGGGGGGCTTGAAGAGACAGATGCTAATACCGTGCATTTCAGACAGCAGGTGATGATAACAGGTATTCAGGCAAACAGTATGAGAAACAAAATGCGTTTTTTCAACATTAAAGCACGTAAATATGTTCTAGTAGAAACCCAAAATGCAGTACAAGTATGAACCTGAAAATGAGCATGATATGTCTCCCTTAAAACAAGAAAAAACAATAAAAAAAATGAATATCCACTTTTGTTTTTTGCCGGGTTTGCTGCATTGTCACGCAACAATAATAGAACTTTGATCAATAAATAGAGGTGAAATAATAATATGAATAAACAATCTAAAACAAGTTCAGGCTGTGCAAGCCGATATTGCTTGTGTAGTGAAACAGAAGGTTGTATTTGTGTTTTATTGGCAAAGGGCTAAAACATGCAAAGCCACTGGTTTTGACCTTTAGTTTAGCTGTGTAATATACATCATGGATGAATGGGTAAACCCATCTGTTAGAAAACAGAGGAGAGAATGAAATCTGAGGTTTGACTTGACTGAATTAAACCTAAACTCTCCAGATTTTCCAGACTAGGTTCAGTTTTATCAGGGTCAGTTGTAACTCTGTCGTGGTAACAGTAGGATTAGAATGGCTAATATTTCTGTGTATACAGTGATGCAAGATGCTTTCTAATGTAGCTCATCATCAGGACAGCATGCTGCCACCAGCCATGTGAATGTGAGAATATGACCAATATCACCAAAAAGACATACTTGAACCAGAAGAAATAAACACTCTAACCTCATCTCCACCCTCCTACAGCGTGTCGTTCCGCTGCCATGTGTGCTCTTCCCGGCCCAGACTGAACTGACTGACCTCCTCTCCTCTATTTGATCTGGCTTTGACCTTCTGCGCATCTGGAGGTGGAAGGATATAATCTTTGAGTTCAAAAACCTCAAGGGGACGTTAAGTACAACGACTTCTCAACACGCCGCACATCGAGCCCGGACGCCGGCTGTAAATTTAGGACATCAAGACATTGTCAGACCTCCACATCATGTCATCACCTGTCCAGTAGCTATCAAAATCGCGGATGAATTATGGCGTTCAGATATTTGCCTTTACGCATCATCGTATGCCATATGTGGTGGAATGGTTTTCACATGATAACGAAAGAATAAAAAGACAGGATTCAGTAATTTGTTCTGTTATAAAAAACAAAGGAAGGCCAGGCAGTAAAACTATCTTTTGCCCCACTGAGGCCACAACATTTACTGTTTATGTGTCCGTTGCCATGGCCCACTTTTCATTGCGGCGTCACATTTGATGTGGAGGATCTAATTGAAGAAAAGTCAATCTATTGATCTCTAAGTGTGTTTGCAACAAAGTCCTAAAAATAGGCTCAGCACCAGTGTGACATCTGTGTCATGTGTTCTCGGTCACATCGATTCGCTCAAGAGACAGTCGAGGGATAGAGATGCTTCAAACAAGCGAACATCAGTAAACGCCGTGAGTGGGATGATGAACTCTGGGTTCTCTATTTTTTAATTCAGAAAAAAATGATTTAAATAAGAAAAACAACAATTTCTTTCTTTTTTTTTTTTTTTTACAGGATACATGATCTTAAATGAGGAGGTATTCAGTCAAAATTGAAGATAACATAATTAATACAGTTGAAAAACAATCTCAATTCAAGGTCCATTTAGTAGCTGTTCTGGAGGTTTCTATCATGAGCTTCATCAGAGGATGTAGTTTGCTTAGTTGTTAAGTTCAAATTTTCATGTTTTCTTTAAGGACTTCTGGTTCATGTTGAAGTTCAAAGTTCATTAGTGATATGATTGCAATATGATTGAAAGCTCCAGAACAGCTACTAAATGGACCTTGTGGTCATATTGTTTCTTCAACTGCCATTGCTAAGGTCAAGAATTAACTTCAGACTACTACAGCTGAGAACAAAAAGTATAGGAAAGGGTTTCTTATTAAACAGTATAGGCTAAATGGAAAAAAAAACATGAATATGCAGTATATAATATATACAATACTTACTAATACTTACTGAATACGTGGTTATTCATATAACAGTATTAATCTGTGCTCATAATTAAATCATGCATGTAATATAGTGTCCCCAGCAACTGCATTGCTATTAATTTAACACGAGGCACTACAATGTTAGGGAGTTAATTTGTCTCACACTTTACAGTTATTCAAGACCAAGGAAGGTGCAGTTTGATATGAAGTAATCCAGGAACTGGTTTCCTGTCCCATGGAGGTCCACAGCAGCTGGAGCTGACTGATACAGCCCAGCTCTCCAACCAGGAAACCCCTGACAAACGAGGAACTCCCAAACAATTAGCAGGACAGCACTGTTTGCCTCATTAAGGGCCGAAACGCGTCAACATGATCCGGCCTGTAATAACACAATACTGCAGAGGAACCGATCAGACGGCGAGATATTCAACAGTCTCTCTGATCCCTGTGGATAAATCAGCTGAGGGACCAGAGCTGAGACAATGAGAGAAAAAGGCTTGGGGGGGGCAGAAACCCCCCCCAAACCCCCCCGTTTACTGCCACGTCAAGTCAAGTCCAGGCCAGGCCACAAGCCACGGGATGTTCTTGGCCCACACAATGAGGCTCCTACTGGGTTACTGCAAGTCAGTCCCACAGTGCGGTTCTGTAGTTCACCACAGATGCTGCCAATTTTTTTTTTATCTTTTAAAACCAGGTATTTAAAAAGAACATGTCTGTGGACAATAGCTTTAGTCTTCAAGAAAATAGAATAATAGAAAGGGAGAAGACTTCAGCGAAATATTACCACAGTGGCAAAATGCTTTCATGAGGTAACCAGAAAAATAAAACCCTCCTGCAATAAATGATTGTTGTAGATATGTACACATATAACCTGTATACATACACATTTTGGCACCTTTATGTCAATGCACATACAGTCATGAACAATAAACACACACACACACACACACACGCACACACACACGCGCACACGCGCACACACACACACACACACACACACACACACACACACACACACACACACACACACAGCATTTTATCCTGAATCTATTGTGTCCATATGTTTCTTAAACTGAATGTAAAAGCTTGAGCAGGGTGCAAATTAGCTTCAGCTATACATTACATCTGTTGCATTGCCTCTCCCTTTGTAACATCTGTATTGTTTCTGTAAAAATAAACAGACAAATAAAATTAAAACTCTATGGACATTGCTGAGGCTGTAGTTTTTGTTGTAATGAATTGGATTATAAGGTAAAATGTTTCTAATATTTATTCTCCTCCATATATTCAAATCAGGTGAACAAAATATTAGAAACACCTTTCTATTACCTTTAATTTAACACCACCACAAAGTCCCGCCCCAAAACGTACAAACTGAGTCAACACAATAACTCAAAAAGAGGAAAGTAAGTGTTTTTGTTTTTTTTTTACAAAAACTGAACTCTTAAAGTCAGGCTGTTTTTAATTACAGCGCTGTTGCATTGCATTACATCACACTGGTGTTTATATTATTTTCTGGCCACTTATTGGCCACTTACTACTATATCAATAACTAACTGGCAACAAGTAATACACACCAGATGTGGATGCTGATGAATATGCGATAAACCAATGATGTATTTCCTCCAAAGATACTGTGACACAAATTAATTATTAAAAAGAACAGCTGATAATACTGTGTCCTTTTGCAAGCTGTGGCTGCAAATTATTTGAGGAAGCAAGCGGGTTTTACTGTATAAAATCAGACAGATTCAACAGTCTTCAGTCAGATACTTCTCACAAATCTACTCTCAAATTCTTTTCATATGATAATCTAAAGTCTCTGCTCATCAATTGTAGTGTTCTGACATCTAACAAGGCCACAACATGCCATAAAAAAGCATTTCGTAATGCTATTTGGCTCATATCTGACTTCAGAATGCACATTACCTCACTGCTGCTGACAAAAGTCTACAGCACACTACTGTGCAGTGTAACGTATGGCTTTGGCCACCTCTTCCAGACTCTCTCTGAGCCAAAGGGAAGCATGCAAACCTCTCCAGTCAGCGAGTTTTATGGCAGCGTGGCCGGCCTCCATCTCCCTCAGCCTCAGTGGAGTTCAGACTGTGCACCCTGCAGCCTATACCTCCGGCTCGAGGCCAGACAGCACAATTCAGACTTTCCATGAGAAGACATGTTTGTAACCTCTCAGGGGACGGTGTGAAAGAATGTGTAACAGAAGGGGATCCTGAATAATACGAGAGGGCTGCACAAACAGGAAAAAGATATCAGCTCTCATTACAGAAAAAAGGGCAACAACGAAGTTTACTGTGACTACTTGACACGATAAGTGGTTAAACATTCATGCATTTAAATTATTTGCGTCAAATTGTTCGGAAATAAAATAAAATTGCACTACATTACATAAATGAATAGCAATGATTAATCTCCACGTCTGGCAATAACACGCAGATAATCATATACTGAATTACAGCCCATAAACACAGTCCTATTTTCATTGAATCCTTGCAATGATAGTCAGTATCTCAGTGTCTCCCTAAAAGTCTCAGATGTCGTGGTTTGAGTTTTAACTAGCAAGGCTTAAATGAAATTACAGTAACACCACACCTGAGCGAGATCATAAAGCAAAACGTCGTATCAAACTCTGCCAAAGGTTTTAATGAAGTGAGAAGCCACATTTAGTTTGGAATGCTTAGTATAATTTCCTTCAATTTGCCAATGAAAACAAGTGTAATTGGGGGCCCAGCTCCTCAGAAATATCCATGTACTTTAAAACTTTGTTGTTTTTTTTTACTTTAACTACACCTAGTTATAACCAAAAAATCCTCAAGAGCCATGAGAGCCAGTTAAGAGTATAATTACAAATCAAATCTTTAGCTCTAGCCAGCCAAATAGCCCCACAGACAGGGCTAACAAGTGTTAATGTATTTACACAGACTGTTCAGAGGAAGTGGCACGGGAACAGTCTGAGTCCTGCAGTCTGCAGCCCAACAACAGCGTCTCACTCGCCAACGCCAGGAAGCTCGGCCAGACGATTCAGCAGGGGCTCTGGTGACGGATCAAAGACCCGCTGCTCTGTCCGCTGATAGCTGCTGGATAGTGTTGCTTCATCTACTGCACTCCCCTTGTCTCCACAGGACTTACACACAGCCAGGGACTGTTTCTTCTTGCCCCGAGAAAGATAATTTATCCAATTTATTTCAAATTACTGCAGCGCAAGGGACACGGCCCCCGAACCTCAGTGGTGAGCGCAGAGGGCCTGAGCAGTGAGATCATAAAGTTTTTGCTCCTAAATATCTGCTCTTTGTGAGATAAATAAAAGGGGCTCACAAAAACGGTATTTATTATATTAGCAAGCTTTTGGCAGGCTTGTCTCATTCAGGGTTTACAGCCAAATATATCAAATACTAGACCACCAGGTTTTTCTCTGATCCAATTACCTTAGAAGTAAGACGACGTAGAAAGCTCACTAGAATGGAAAAAAGTACCACAAAAGTGAAACAACTTTAAAAAAAAAAATGCAGGACTTTTGACAGCGTCTAATCAAGTAAAGTAAGACTTGCAACAACAGGGAAAAACCTTTCGGCACAGTCATCACTCACACACCAATCTACTCCTCCACAGTGGCCTGTAACTGACACAAACGGTAATATCCCGGTTTCACATAGACAATAAGCGTGCTATGTCTGTTACAATAAAACTGGTGTTATTTGATTTTTAGTTTTAGTTTTTAAGATCTTTTTTTAGCCTTTATAGGTAACATGTGTTGCAATGTTTATTTGTCCTGCATCGAGAAATAGTTTAACATTTAGGGAAATAAGGCTTTCTTGCTGAGAGTTAAAATAGTCAGGGACATAAACCCCCATAAAACCCTGTGTTTTGACATTTTGATTTCGTACTGATTAAACAAATGAGATAAAATGTGTGAATTAGTGAGCTTTAGAGGTGTTGGTAGGCAGATTTTCTAACCTTTGGACAGAGCCAGGCTAGCTGTTTCCCCCTGTTTCCAGTCTTTATGATAAGCTAAGCTAATCAGCTGTGGTATCCGTGTTCTCATTTAACTCAGCAAGAAAGCAAGTGTTTTTCTGAAAATGTTGAACTTTTTATTTAAATGCCAATGCCCGATAGCCTAGAAATCTAGACGCACCCTAGCGGAAATGTAATTTGCAGCCAGGGGTCTAGCAACTCTCCGTTGGCTTGTGAGCTGGAAAAACCAAACTCTGGCCGGGCCAATCACATCGTGTATAGAGTCGGTGGGCGGGCTTATGGCTGCTGCTGCTGGCGAACACTGGAAGACTTGGAGTTAAGCTTTTCTTTTAGAAAAGAACGGCACTGAAGTCATTCTTAAAAAAGGAAGATGTGTTTGGAGTTTTGCCGACCAGATACGGCAAAAGTTTAATCTATCAACTAGCTCTGCTAACTTCTTCGTTGCTCTGCCTGGTTGTAGCGCTATCCTATTGCATGCAGTGGGAATTTGAAAGACAACCGTTAATCCCGCCCCTCGGATTGAGCCCTGCCAATGGTGAGTTCCCAGACCCAACATCTTGATGTGGGTCTGGCTTGTCAGGCTAAATGCCTGAGGAGATTTTATTAAAAACAAAAGCTTTGTTTCAGCTCCTGGCTAAGTGATCGGTGAGTCATACTGTATGATATTGATCAGAAATCCTATCAGCACCTGCAGATATATTATGATAATTTTGTGCTGGATGGTAATAAAAACCTTTTTGATTAGTTAATGAGGGGGTTGGGCGGGTTGTTCCCTGTATAATTGTGTCCATGCACTGGTTTAGAAGGTTTAGCATCATTTTGTATAATAATAGAAAACCTTTCACTCACCATCATCAAGGTACATCTGGTCCAGCTCCTGTGGTTCTTGTTTGATGCTGACAGCCAGCGACGGAGGGCTGCCGTTGTCCTGAAGAGAGCCCCGCCCCCTCTCTGGCACCTTTGGGTGCTGCTGAGCTCCTGGACTGGTGCTGCCGCTGCCCGGCTGGGCTGGCGTCATGCAGAGGGCCGGGGAGAAAGGGCCGTCGGTCGGGGTGGAGGGCTGCGAGGTCGAGGAAGAGGAGGAGGAGCTGCTGGGCGGGTACAGGCTGGGCAGCTGGTAGCGCCCCGGAGTCTCCTGGATGATGGAGACGTGTGGGATTGGGGACTGTTGTCCCGGGTGTTGGACTGCTGGGCCGGCAGACAGGCACTTGGAGAAGGGCGGCGGCGACAGGTCGTGCAGTTTGGGGCTGGTGCTCGGAGAGGACGAGGTGGGCAGCGAGGAGGGCTCGGCTGCCAATCTCTGCTGGCTGACAGAGTAAGCCCCACCCACCACGCACGGCCTGAGGTCAGAGGGCATAATCGGGGTCATGACATGAGGGGGGAAGTATGGCTTTGGGTGCAAGGACAGGCCGGGGCCATGCTGGCTGCACACCAGAGGGGCGTCATAGTCGTCGTGTGGCTCAGTCTTTATTGTCGGGACTGAGAGGAGAGAGGGGAGAACAGAAGAAGGAAAAGCTAAATGAGTAAAGACAAATTCCAACCTTCCTGCAAGTGTGAGTGAGTGAGTGGGTTTGTGGCTAGGATACCCGCTGCCAAACAAACCCTCTCATCAATGAGACTCTGTGTCTGGACCGGAGCTCTCCCACCCTGCTGAAAATATTCACAAAAGTAGAAAAAAAGCAGGAAAAAAGGGATGACTCATCAACACGAGAAACTTCCAGCTGCTTCTATAATAAAGTGCCTATTTTCTTTGGATGCTACTCTGGTGCTAATACCCTCAATGTGCAATATCAAATATGTTGCTGTAACAGCAGCTTTATAATCAGCAGGGTTCAGCAATTTAAAATAGATTACTGCTCGCTCATTGAGACAAAGAGAAAAAGTTTAACTGAACGAAAGCTGCTTTTTTTTAACACAAGATGTAGCTGAAAAAAGCCCTAATGATGGTTATCATAGCATCGAAGTGAGGACCAGAGTTCAAATGAGCCAGGAGTTGTTCTCAGATGCCAGCATCCGGTCCAGATTCCAGTACAAAACATGTTGGACACCAAGTTTTTAAATGTGGGCCGTCAATCTTCTGCAGCTCCTGACACGACATCAATCTTTTATAACAAGCATTTCAGTCTGGTTACAAGGAAACGACAGCACGGCCCTGACCCTGAGCTTCATCACTGCATCACTAAACTGGATTGATTTCATCTTTTCTTTTGTGGTGAAGCTGGTTTAGATTATAATATGAAGCATGTACTTGAAACCGTAGCTGAAGCAGTAAAACCTGTACTTTATTCTTTCATCTGTGATTGTTATTCTTGTATTTTTCTGAAGTTCATTGTTAAATGTTCATCTGCATCTTTTTGTTTGCTCCTGGAAATATCTTAAAAATTATATTTTTAAACTTACAACAGCGTGCCAGGATAAATAAGTGGCTAATTAAAACTAATACGTGTCTTGCCTAACCTAAGCTTACACTGTCAACAACTGTAAAAGAGGAACTGCGATGAGATGGTTAAACCAACCGTAGCACTAAAATAGCACATGTACCCCTATTTCGGGCCTGTTTGGAGGAAGTGGGTCTGTCTGCATGTAGAGGATAGGCAGACGCACATGCACAGAAAGGGCACAGAAGAAGTGCAAAAGTTTGTGTGCCACAAAAAGGGAGCGTGCCCCTCGGGTTCCGGAGTGTGAAAATCAGCCGTGTGTACTGTATGTCCCAAAATAAATCTGTTGTTTTTGTGCGAGCTGTTGCAACACCTGCTGCTGCTGCAAAAAAGTTGAAGTGACGTGATGTAAAAAACTGGAATTATTTTACATTTCAATTATTGCAAAACAAATGTAGACTTTCATATTTCTTTCTAGCTGCGTTTTCACTCTGCCCATTTGATTTGAACTTTTCTTCACTTTCTCCTTTTCTTGAAGTCTGGCAGATCTTATTAACCCGGCTGGCCCGTTTCCTTTACACACTCACCCTTGAGGAGCCACTGACCAGACAAGCCGTCGCGCGGTCTCTACCCTCCCTTACACTCTCTGCATCCTGAGGACAATGCTCCACTTTCACAGCAAGACACTCCGTCGCCCACGTACAGGGCTGGGCCAGTTCACTTGAATCACAGCTTTGAACCACCCACTGGATTTTCGCTCCAAGCCCGAAGCGCAATTAGCAATGGTTTTTACATTTCAGTTGGTGGGTCAGTGTTTATATTCAGCTTGGCAATAGGTTCTCTATTCAAATACCATACGTTTCCCATGCCCCTTTCCCTGCTGCTGCAGTGTACAGGTACGGAAAGAACAGATTTTATAGATTTACTTTTTTTTTTTTTTTTTTTTTTTTTTTTTTTTACAATGAAGGAATAATAGCTTTGCTTTGTTCCTCCCTAGCAAACCACCAGACAAGGGGGAATACAAACTGTTTGTTCTCGT